>NC_068938.1:73485474-73637974 GCF_016801865.2 Culex pipiens pallens | reverse complement strand
AAAACACTTTTTTTTTTCTAAATTTGCACTACTTTTTTTTATTCTCCACAGGTGCGTGCGGCGTCCGCCGGATGGCGAAGGAGAAGATGCTGCGCAAGCGGCCAAGCCGCTGCATCAGCTACCACCCGGAGGAGATCGAGATCAAGCAGTGCGGCACGGCCAGCCCCCTGTTCCGGGCGTCGCTGGCCTCGACGATAGCGACGCTGGTGCTGATCTGGGTGCTGACCAGCGCGTGATAAAGCTCCACAACACTTTCTAATCAGCTAAACTAGCAACCTAAAGAAAGCAACAACAAAAAAGAAATACTCTAAAACTCTAACATGTCACACAACTACCAGTACCAGTAACGTGATGCCAGTGCAGCATAATCAGTTGAGAGATGTGAAGATGTTAATTTTCCCGGGGGAAAAACAATGTGTGTGTGTCCATCTGTAAGAACGACGGGGAGTATTTTTTACACCAAAGTTATTTTAGACCTTGTAGGAGGGGGGTGGGAGGAGCAGGATTGCGCTGCAATGATTTGTGTGATTTTGTCCTATTTTTTAGGTAATGAAAACAAAAAAAAACTGTTTGAGACAGCGCGAGAGAGGTGACCACTACGGTATAAGCAGTGAACATTTGTGGTACTATAAGTCCTAAAATGAAAATGTTATAGATGTATACACTTAATAAACGGCTAAACGAATCGTGTTTCGTCTTAAAAGGGGGAAAGCAAAAAGGGAATGGAAAGGATAACGGGGAACCCACAAACTAAATCGATGCCACCAGTGTTAGACTTTTGACAGGCACTTTGTTCGTTCGAAGGTGTTCAGAGAAAAAGCAAAACAAGTCAAGAAAGGTCACCAAGTCACTACTAGCATAACAAAGTGCGAGACGCGGACAGAACGAGAAGAACTAAAACTTATGGACAATACGATGTTTAAGAACAAAGAAAAAAAAAACAACTAGCAACTAAAGAAAACCAAACTAAATCAAATTTGAATTTTAAGAGTAAACAAGCAAGAAAGAAAATAAAAAAAATCAACTGTCTGTGGTATGTTTTTCCGATTTATTGATCACACACGTTTTAAGAAGAGGTGGCAGCAGGAGCAACTAAATTCTATTCGTAAATAATGTAATACATAACACACACACACAAACACTCTCTATCTAATTGTGGAACAGAAAACAAAACAAAAAACAGAGAAAGAATCACCAAATTATGACAAACGTGACACCGGGAATGGGGCATCAGAGTTGTTCTCTTATTATTCGAAATTCGATTTTTTTTATTATGTTTTTTTTTTTTTCATTTGAACGAAATTTTATCCGCTCATCGCATATGTCCAAAGAAACAATTTAAGCTTTATTTGTTTCTCCTTGCTAGTCTGTGGGTGTGAAGTCTAAGCCAAATTCCGATGGCCGGCAGCGAAATTATGAGAAAGTCACCAGGTGGGCTTCGATCTAAATTTCGTCAAAAATACATTTTTCAACCAAGAAGAACTTTTAAAATTTTACAGAATTTTAATGTTGGAAGATTGATTAGCTTTTTTTGTGCCTTTGCAAATCCTTTAAAAATGTCATGTTTCTGTTTTCAGCTATGGCTGTGTTTTTCAGTAAAATTTCTCACAATTTATGTTAAAATTAATATGCAGTAATTTTTTTCATGTTCCAGTCAATGCTTCTACGCATTTTCAGTAATTCAAATGATAACAGTAACTTTCTGCAGCAGAAAATGTGAAAAACAAGCAAAACATTAATAAAGTTACTACGGAATAAAATAACATCAGTGTGTTAACATTAAAATTGTATATTTTCAAATTTATGTTTCATACTTGAATCTAAAAAGAAAGATAACTGATTCTGATAAAATATTTGCCAAATTATGTTATGACCAATGAGTAAAAATTTCACCTTGACGTACAATAAAATTTTCTATAAGGCTTTTTCAACGGAAATTTAAAAGGTTTGTTCAACTAAAATAAACATTTTTGGAAGATTTTCAAAAAAAAAAATCATGTGATGTTTCAAAAGACTTTCTTCAGAGTTCAGGAAATTGTCCAAGGAACCCGATAAAAATAATAAAACTTTGACACTTTAATGCTCCTCAATATTATTGTGGTCAAATCAATGAAAACATCAAACTAAAATGAATCATTGATGTTCTCATCAACAGGAAACGGTGATTTTACTGAACAAAAGTTTGATTGTGCGAAATAAAGTAGGTACATGGGAATAGACAAAGCTGATGCTAGCGAACATAATGTAAACATATTCATGGCCTACTGAGACATGACGTTTCAGCTGTAATTGTCATTTGGTCATTTGGCAGATCTACTTCCGTTTGTTTAGTTTCGCAAAATCAAACTTTTCTAGTAAAATTGCGAAAAAAACGTGTAATTTTCGGTTATATTAAATGCACATAACTTTAGACGTAAAATTACACGATCCAAACATGACTCAAGATCGTGTAAAATTACCAGAGTTCCCAAATGAACCGGTTAGGCTAGGTTCACCAATAAAATTGGTTCGGCTTAAGCCTCCTTTTGTGGTTCAATCCTGGTTCAGTGAACCATGAACCATGGCTTAAGCCAGGCTAACCCGGCTAATGAAAACCATGACTATGCATAAATGTTACGGTGCAACAATGCTACCGTGTAACAAATATAATGATGTAACATTGTTACACCGTAACATTGTTACACCGTAACATTGTTACACCGTAACATTGTTACACCGTAACATTGTTACGCTGTAACATTGTTACAACGTCATATTTGTTACACCGTAACGTTCATTACACCGTAACATTCATTACACCGTAACATTCGTACACCGTAACATTGTTACACCACAACATTCGTTGCAACACTGTTACGGTGTAACAATGTTACGGTGTAACAATGTTACGGTGTAACATTGTTACGGTGTAACATTGTTACGGTGTAACACTGTTACGGTGTAACAATGTTACGGTGTAACACTGTTACGGTGTGACACTGTTACGGTGTAACAATGTTACGGTGTAACATTGTTACGGTGTAACATTGTTACGGTGTAACATTGTTACGGTGTAACATTGTTACGGTGTAACATTGTTACGGTGTAACACTGTTACGGTGTAACATTGTTACGGTGTAACATTGTTACGGTGTAACATTGTTACGGTGTAACACTGTTACGGTGTAACACTGTTACGGTGTAACACTGTTACGATGTAACACTGTTACGATGTAACACTGTTACGGTGTAACACTGTTACGGTGTGACACTGTTACGGTGTAACAATGTTACGGTGTAACATTGTTACGGTGTAACATTGTTACGGTGTAACATTGTTACGGTGTAACACTGTTACGGTGTAACACTGTTACGGTGTAACACTGTTACGGTGTAACACTGTTACGGTGTAACACTGTTACGATGTAACACTGTTACGATGTAACACTGTTACGGTGTAACACTGTTACGATGTAACAGTGTTACGCAGTAGTAGATTTAGGGTTGAACAGTATCATGGTGTAACAGAGCTCGCCGTTTAGCCTAACATTCTTTGATCAGGTTCAAGCCTGGTTCAAGCCAATGGTTCATTTTGGCTAGCCTCGCCTGGTTTGAACCAAATGAACCATGGCTCACGGCGCTCGTTGAGCCTGAGCCGACGATGCTTGCCGACGTGTGGAGTGAATCTGAACCAGAAAAATGAACCTAGCCTAGCCGATGGCTTAGGCTAGTGGGAACACTGAAAATTACAGCAAACGGAATTCTGGTGAAACAAATCCAATAGGAATCTAATTGATCTTATTGAAAAAACGTGATTATGTCTTCTAAATCATTTTTTTATTGCACACATTTAATGACACTTTTTCATTACTATTCACCGCCGTTTCTATCAGATTTTTCAATAATTTGTCGCCGGATTTGCTCCATGAATCCTCTGTCCTCACCAGTAATCTTCCGACTTACAATTTATATTGACAGCGCGCTGAGGGAAGCATCAAAGAGGCACAGGTTGATTACTTGGACACTAATTCGGGAGCATTTCTTCTTGTGAAAACATTTCCAGAAGGTGGACACCTGCCAGTTGCCTCGATATTGCGTATTGAACCGTGTTTTCCTCGCGTTTCATGGTGCCCGCAACCTGAAAAACCAAATGGAAAACGACAACAAATATTTGTTGCCTGTTTTAGACTCGATCAAGAAATATTAAACTCACCTCTATCTGAGATTTGAACGCTTTTATTCAAAGTAGTAGAAAGTCTCGGTCAATAACAGAAAAAATAAAGAGAATCTGGACGAAAAATTCTATGCACTGCGACGTGAAGGCCGGCTGACGTTTTGACGTTTCACCAATCTGACTAACGTGTAGGGGCTAAGGCGCGTGAAATCGGGTTTCATTTGAGGTAAAATTACATCAAATTTGATGCTCCAGTTATGTGCATCCAATTTATCATAAAATTGGGTTATTGATGATGTTAGGTCACGCATGACGCAAATTAAAACCTGTGGGATTTTTATCAATTTACGTCAAAATAAACCTAACTCTACATGTAAAATACGATTACATGATCTAATATTAAGTTAAATCAACAATTACATCAAATGTAAAATTCCAATTTTTTTAGTGTGTATTTTTATGTTGTTTGGAAAATTGACAAAAAGTCATCAATACAGTTACATGAATTTCATTTATGTTGAATTATTTATCAAGGTCCCTGATTGTTCAAAATCTCCTCTTCACTCGCGATCTAAAATCTTACACGATGCCAAACTTATTTTATAAATTTCTAACGTTTTTATTTTTCACAACAGTCACTACTGAATATTCTCTCTTCTGCTCTCCTTTTTTTATCTCTCTTACTCTATGATCGAAAGCTTTTGATTGGCTCAGACAGAACAATCGCAATGATTCGATCCAAGCTGATTCAGAATCATCGTTAATCGGAAGTGATTCAATCGTTGATTTAATTGATTCAAATGATTTATTTTATTACACATTTAACAGTCATTTACACCAAGCGAAATTCACAATAACAGCCTACTGCGGTAGAGCAGGTCAAAAGCATGTGGTGCTGGTATTTTGTTAACTTTGCTCCTCTTTGAGGATGTCCTTCTGTGACTGTTCATGAAGATTTTTAATTGCTGTGTGAAGTGTTTTATCAAATCGCTTACGATTTTATAAATTAGATGGTAATTAGCGATTTTTTTGAATTTCGTTTTATGGGTCTTTACCTTGGTCTTTACTGTCATTTTATCAATAAACTAATATTGATCAAAAATTGCTTAAACTATTCAAAAGTTTAGATTTTAATTTCAATTACTCGTGATATATGCAAGCATCTTCATAAAAGTTTTTGTCTGAATGTTCTTGAAATTTTTAGATCATTACATGTATGTAAGGAATTTCACCGCACCACTTAGCAAAACACAAAGAGGGGTACTTTGCTAATGAAAATGATTTTTTATGAACATATGAAATTAATTGATATTTTTTATACAAATGAAAAATGCATTTAAAAAAAATCGATTTACGAAAATCTAGAGAACTGCTCTGCAGCGGGGTTCAGCTGTTAAGTTGGAAACGATATCTCGTAACTGTACATGTCGACTAATAGAAAGAGCGCAGAGTTTTTAGAACCATAGTTAAAATGAATGAAACCAAACACTAAATCGACTATAGAACAAAACGCATTAGCATAGTGAAGGGAAAACCAGAATTATAAAAAAATAAAAATCATAGCGTAATTATGTTAGTAGTTGACCTTTAACCAGTGAGAAATTTTAGCGTATTTGGTTGAGTTTTTTTCGTTACTGAAATTGTACCTTAACAAGAAACGAATAGAAAAGGTTTTAAAAGTTCTGATTATAATTGTTCTTTAACTGAAATAATAAGTTCAAACAAATTTCGTTCAAATATTGGAAGCACCTGAATCTGAAAATAAGCGAGCTTAATTTAGAAGCAGTTGGATTTCGTTGTTACTGATTAAACTATCCAGAAAGAAAATCAAAAGTTTAAAAACCAGCAAAAACAAAAATAGCATCGTCTAAAGTTTGTGCTCTTCCTAGTTAAAAGTGCGCAGTGTGTCCTGTCGAAACCCATAGACTCTGACCGGCAGCAACAACATTCCTGAAACATTCCCAATAACAACAACAACAAAATCGAATGCTTTTCACCATGAAAAACACACTCTCATAAACACTGTAAATCACGAGGTCAACCCCTCGGGAAGCCCTCGTTTGTAATTAGTTGTATATAAAGTACATAATTCCAAAATAGTTAAAACTAGGCAAAATTTCCCTCTGTTTTTTCGAGTTGTTTCAAAGTAGTGCAAAATGTTTAGCGAAAGGAAATTTACGTTTGAACACCCGGTGTAGATGAAATTTATTCTGTTGAAGAGACGAATCGGTTAAATTGAGTGGGCATAACTTGTTTGTGTATCGTTGAACTGATGTAGAGCGGGTAAATGTTGGTTGGAAATGCGTTTTTTTTTCTAGGAACGGGGATTATTTCCAAAGTTGAAATATTGCTGAGTTTAGTTAGCCTCTAATCAAAAACACAACCTGCAATGAGAGAGTTGTAAATAAAGTTAGCCAAAAATATCGGAAAGACTGTGCTCGCCAGAATGCAATTCTTTGCTGGCATAAGATTCTGTGACTCTCTCAATCCATACAAACTTATATTTTTGATTTAAAAGGGTCATTGTTTTAAATCCAGAATACAACCAAAAACACTAGTGAAGGTGAAACAGTGAAGGTTCTTGAATGATGAACCTGATTTAAAATCTAGAAAAATGTTAAAAATTATCTTTAAATTTGTTATTTTACTTTTATGCAAAACATGGAAAGCATTGATTTGTCATAGTCTCAAAGTTTACACAGCAAAGTATAGGGAAATATTGTGATTGTAAAAAAGCTGGTTAAATTAAATTTATATGTTGTTTAACACGTTTAAAAATGAAGTGTTCCTTTTTAAACCTCACTTTAAATCAATAAGCGCCATCTCAAAATAAATGTGATTAAAATGCATAAATCTCAAGAAATTATAATTTCAATTTTTGATTTTCGTAAAATACCTTTTTATCTCTGAAATAAAATTGTTTGGAAATTTTGTTTTTTTACACTCCGGCTTCAAATTTGTTTAACAATGACTTTTGTTCGAAGCAATTTTAATAACAAATTTATTTTTGGAAGATTTAGATAATGTTTAACTTAGTACAGATAATTGACTGTAAAATTTATTAAAATGATGAAGAACGAATTGCCTAAAACGTGAGATCAATTAATAATGAAGCTTTTTATTAAATTAAGCTTAAAATTAAAAAAAAGTTGACAGAAGTTGCAATGTTTTGTAATTTTCTGAAATTTTCGTTAAGAAATGTAAAAAAAAGAATACAATATTGCCTCAACTTTAATACACAAATTTCCCTTTAGCTGAAAACCATGGCAATAAACACAGTTTTTAAACCTATTTAAAATAATGGTTATATTATTGTATTTATGTCGTCAAAAAAATCAATTCCTAAAATTTCAGGACATTTAGGATGTTGATTCTGTTGGTAATAATTCTTCACAATTTCTCAAAATTTATTTTAATTTTTTTTCAATAAATATTTTGTGTCTTGAGCTTCTGCTTACTTTCTCAGTAACTTCCTCGTACACAATTATTCTTAAATAACTTTTTTTTGAGTTTCTTTAAAGCAGATTTTAGAGAACCTTGAAAACGCCCTTGATTTCCAATATTTAGCAAGCGAATTGCCACTAAATTATATTTTTTTGTTGTGAAAAAATCACTTGCCCTTATAATGATAGTGCACAGATCGCAAAACTATGTGTAAAATGGATTTTCTAAAGTAGAGTTTTGGAGATTTTATGTCTTCAGAAAAGTTGTTGCAAATTTTCAAGACGGCCACCCCACTGTTTTAATAAGTATACAAATGAATATTACTAAAACGTTTAGCAATACTGTTCCTCATGCTAAATAATGCATATGGAGTCACCTTTGCCAAACATATTGTTTGAAATAGTATAAAAATAGCTCAAAATAAACAAATAATTTTTGAACTTGAAATTGGATGTAATTTTCATGAATGAAACTTAGGCATTTTTGTTAGAAAACAATATGTTTTCCTGTCTTCAAATATTTTTTCATGTTAAATTGAAGTTTTCCCTAGATTATGTCCCTCGGAAAAGTTTAAAACATGCGATGAGCTATTTGCAAAAAAAAAATGTTTTAAAAAATAATTTATTTGGGGGCAAGACGGCCACCTCCTCCGGGGTAAGATGGCCACCCGTAATTTGTAAACTTTATTTGATATAGGTTATATTTTTAGCGGTTTTTTTTTACTATTAAGACATATTTGTAGATAAGGAAAAGCATTTTCAATAAAACTATCAATTTTCAATCAAAATGCTGTTAACTACCGTTTCGACAACATTCTTTACTGTGATTTAGCAAAACTCATTGAATAGTATGAAATCCTATCAAATTTTTCATAAAATCGTCAATTCAATATTGTTTACATAATTTTGATTTACTTATTCTAATCAAAATACACAAACTAATTGTGATTGTTTTGTAGTAAAAATTCACAGTTTTTCATAAAATGTGGTCGCAATAATATGAAATTCACTGAACCAAAATATGAAATTTTTTGAACAGCATTTTTCTTCACATTTGAAACCTGATTTTTTTCAACCAAAATAGTTATGATGTTTAGAGAAGTCTGTTCAACCAACCATGTAGCTGTTTGGCTGGATTTAGCAAAGTTATTAAGTTAATTTATAGCACTGACCGTCTTACCTCACATGGGTGGCCGTTTTATCCCGCGTGTTTCGTATATATACGATTTCAATTATTTTTTTTAAATTGCTGTACAGCAGCGATGTTCAACGGGGGTACCGGGCCTACTTGATTTACATGGCAGGGGGTACCGGCCTAGAAGAAGGTTGAGAATCGCTGCTGTACAGTATTGAAATTTGGTTTTTAGATCAACTTATTTATGTCATGTCTATAATGGACTACTAGTAGAACAATGTGTAAGTAATTTGAGATCAAAATAATCTGTTGTGTAAATTTTATGAGACTTCTCCCTTAGGGTGGCCGTCTTACCCCCATCTCCCCTACCAATGACATTTTGCTCAACGCTTCTTAAGTTTTATATGCTATTGTGTTTCATATGTTTATGGGAAATTAAAAAAAAAATCTCATGACTTAGTAATGATGATTTTTTCATCACTTAAGGTAAAGTCGTTGATCATTTTCGAAGAAAATTGATCATCACTATAAAATATTCTGTATTAAATTCAATTCAACGAATTTCTGCACCAAAAGGAATCAACATGTGCCGGTTGTTGAGTTCTTGAAGCCACTGAAAGAATTTCTGATCTAAATCAAATGAGTTTTAAAATGTATATAATTTTGTGGTACAATCATTGACATCCTAGTCGGCAATCATTGTTTAATGACGATTTCCATAGCTTTACAAGGAATGGGATAATCGTTACCAAAAAGTATCAGCATGTGAAGGGCACTATTTTAAACAACTTGTAGAAGGAATTTTGTCAAAATGTTGAAAATGACGCAAAATTTATATCTTTGAATGAAAAATCATGGCAATGATGGAAGTCTTCACGTTAAACTGAAATGATTCAACTCGAATCATTGTTTAAAAAACAAAAAACCTTGAATTCCAATAGACAAAAATATTCAGAAATTTATTAAAACGAAGGATTTGGATCAGATTTTATAAATACAATCCAGACTTGAGTAACCAAAGATAAAATATGTATTTTTTTGCGTTTAGTTTGTTTTCTTTTTTTTACGTTTTACAATACCTAAAAAATCAAAAACAAAAATATAATATGTCATGAACCTTCACTTTTTCAAGAACCTTCATTTTTTTTGGTCCCAACTATTGATGCAAACGAATCAGACAGGTCAGCTAACGTAACGTACAGAGTGTAACAAATTTACACAGATACAAAACCAAACACACACGAGGATACAAAACATGAGCAGCAATATAGTGACGACGACGACGAAGATGGAAAAGAAAAAGGATTTCGAGATTGTATAAAAAAAATAGTTGAATTAACAAAAACGAAGAAGAAAAAAAACTCTGTAAGTGTGTCTATCGATTTATTTTTGGCTGTAATTTTTCGCTAGGTTTACGAAGGTGTGTGAATTGCGCGTCAGTTGCGTGAGGGTTGGTATGTGTGAGAGGCTCTCAAAGAGCAACGGAAATGAGCTGCTTTGCACGCTGTTTTTCAGTCATTGTTTCTCTAAATAAATATTTAACTAAATGAAATGAAAAACTTTTTCTCGTGCGCATCTGTGAATCGCTGCAAAACGCATTACTGATATGGTTTGATTTTGTCTGTCTGTATTACACCGCGAATGGGCATATTTAATGACAAGAACAAGAAAAAAAAACATACGAGAAAATTTTATATAACGTCTTCCATGTAGTATTAATGAAATAAAAAAAAATAATGGTTTGTTTTTCAATTGAGTACGAGCGAGAATGGTAGCCGAGAGGAGGCAAAGAATATGAAATCTTCGAGGAAAGTTTGTTTATTTAATAAAGTATATATATAGAATCTATGAACTCTAGTTAGATTGTAAGGTAAGCAGAGAAAAAATATTTTAAAGAAGAAAAAAACTAAGAAATAAAGTTGACTCTAAGCCAAGACCTGAAACATCCAAAACGCATGTAAACGGTAAAATCGAGCGCAGTGAATGAAAAGTCGAAATGTGTTCTCTCAACAGTGCCGCGGCAGCAAACTTTGCGTCGAGCAAAATTTGCTCTAGTTCTTGTTGGAAGCAGAAGCTTTGCTGCCGGCGGTTGAAGAAGAACAATGTCCTGAAAGTAGTAAACAAAAAACTCTGTTTTGGAACAAACTTTTATTCAAAATTTAGCAAACACTCAAAGTCGTGGAAAATCTTTGACGAAAAGAAAACCAAACTATAAATATGTTATATATCAGTAAAATACTATATCACATGAAACAAAAAAACCCTTAGATAGTTCGATATCATAATTACATTCAAAACAAACAAAAAAGTTGCATTAAAACTGAGACCGAGGAAATCACACGTTCGTGTAAATATAAAAATCGAAAACTACACAGACATCTCACACACATTAAATTACGAGTTCATGTCATCTCAAGTCTGGATCGAGAACGAAATAAAAATATACTCTAGCTATTGAAAGTGACCATTGCCGTGTGTGATTAATCGTTTTTCACGATCCCATTATCCAAAAAAAAAAACTGAAAATTATGGTTTTTCCTGTTTCGTCTCCTCAAATCAAACCGAACGTTTATATAGGCAATCGAAATTTTACGAATCAACCCGTAGTTAAAAAGTCATATTCACACATCCCGTTACTATAGTGAAATACAACATGAAAATATAAAAATAACACAGTAAAAAACGAGACTTGAATAGATTACTCGGTGGACGAGCCGAATTGACCAAATTTAACTTTTTTTTCCATTTTTATAAGTTGTTTGTGTTTAAAAATGTATTCATAGCAGAGAGAAGCCTAACAAAGGTAACGGAGAGCGAATCTCGACGCAAGACAGTGAGCAAGAGAGTTACTCTCGTTGCCATGGTTACCCCTCGTTTCTCCTGACTGCTGATGTTTACTCTTGTTGGCCCTCAGAGCATTCGATGGAGAGAGTCTAAATTTGAGCTCACTCCGAAAAAGAATGAAAGAAACGGGCGAAATCCGAGAAGAGTTTTGCTCTCACTATTAATTTGCGGCTCTGAGAAAACAAGAAAGAGATTCATGAAAATATCGTTTACTCAATGATGTTTTTTTAAAGTTAAAAGATTTCTTCGCTGTTTTGTATTAAATCTTTTCTTTCTCAGCGAATGAAGTTAACATTCAATCAAGAGAAAACAGGAATAATCTAGAGAAACGAGAGAACAGTTTTGCTTACTCTCTTAATTCGACATAAAATAATTTTAGTGAGTGATTTTGATTTTAAATTTAACTGCCTTGTTATCATTTAGTTTTGATTTGTACAAATCCTCATTTTTTTTAATAAATGAAAATATAATTTCATTGTTGTATGTTACAATTCCAAAAGCAAAACATATTAAAGAAACGCACAACTTACGATGGTGATGATTCAACGAAAATATTTGATGACGTTTTCCAATAAAACCGTTTGGCTTCAGTTAAAAAAAGTGAAATCAAATTTCCCACCAACACAGACGAACAAAAGCTGACAGCAATACAATACAAAAGTGACGATCGATTCTGGAACGCTCCAACTGAAATTCAAAGCCACCACGAACAATTTGAACCATATCAAAACTAAGAAAGAATCTCTTTGTAAAATGCATGTGGTCCACTACTATTCTCACGTGGTATTATTGCCAAAAACAAATCCAAAACTCCAACAAAAATATCCCACTTTTTGCTTTATCAATTCCATGACTATTCATCAAATTGTAAAGAAATCAAGAATCAAGCGAAAAAAAAGCAAATATCACCGACTATTTATCACGGCTCTACTAAAATAAAACAGTAATTTATGAATATTTAAAACAAGAAAAACAACACACACAATCATACATAAAAGAAATCAAGTCTCGCAAAAGTATCATATCCCACATATCCACTCAAACTCAAATTCACACACTCACACAGTTTTGCTGAATCAAACAGGATTCGGATGTCCGTGACCATCACGCCAAACAGACTCGATCTCGTAACTCGTAAGCAAAATAATCTCATGAGACGCTAGCGAAAACAAAAAATGCAACATTCCATTCTCATTTTCGTTGTATCATACTGTTGAAAAACTTTCCACATTAAAAAAATCAAACAAAACAAAAGAAGAAAAACCCAAGAAGCAAACAAACTACATGGATTTACCAAATATAACAACAAGAACAAAAACAAAAACAAACAAACCAGCAACAGGTTCATTCTGTCGAACGGAGGAACGCTTAGAACTTGTAAGAAGAGGGCCATCTTTACCGAGAGCGAACAAATTATATTACGTGTAACATTTGCGATAAAGATACAAGGAGCGGAAGGAAAAGCAAAGCAAACGAAAGCAAAGCATGAAATTTAATGCAGGATGGTCAAAGGTAAAACTGGACGAAGCGCAACCTAATATGGTCATTAAATACATCAATGAAATCCGACACAATAAAAGAAGAAGCAAACAAAAAAAAAACAGTGGAAACAACTAATAATGTAATTATTGGAATAAAAATAAAATCACGAAAATTGGTTGTGCGTTTTATTGCATTAGATTATCACAAACAGAAGAATTTTCTCTTGCAAAGAACAAGAACAAGAACAAGAACAAGAACAAGAACAAGAACAAGAACAAGAACAAGAACAAGAACAAGAACAAGAACAAGAACAAGAACAAGAACAAGAACAAGAACAAGAACAAGAACAAGAACAAGAACAAGAACAAGAACAAGAACAAGAACAAGAACAAGAACAAGAACAAGAACAAGAACAAGAACAAGAACAAGAACAAGAACAAGAACAAGAACAAGAACAAGAACAAGAACAAGAACAAGAACAAGAACAAGAACAAGAACAAGAACAAGAACAAGAACAAGAACAAGAACAAGAACAAGAACAAGAACAAGAACAAGAACAAGAACAAGAACAAGAACAAGAACAAGAACAAGAACAAGAACAAGAACAAGAACAAGAACAAGAACAAGAACAAGAACAAGAACAAGAACAAGAACAAGAACAAGAACAAGAACAAGAACAAGAACAAGAACAAGAACAAGAACAAGAACAAGAACAAGAACAAGAACAAGAACAAGAACAAGAACAAGAACAAGAACAAGAACAAGAACAAGAACAAGAACAAGAACAAGAACAAGAACAAGAACAAGAACAAGAACAAGAACAAGAACAAGAACAAGAACAAGAACAAGAACAAGAACAAGAACAAGAACAAGAACAAGAACAAGAACAAGAACAAGAACAAGAACAAGAACAAGAACAAGAACAAGAACAAGAACAAGAACAAGAACAAGAACAAGAACAAGAACAAGAACAAGAACAAGAACAAGAACAAGAACAAGAACAAGAACAAGAACAAGAACAAGAACAAGAACAAGAACAAGAACAAGAACAAGAACAAGAACAAGAACAAGAACAAGAACAAGAACAAGAACAAGAACAAGAACAAGAACAAGAACAAGAACAAGAACAAGAACAAGAACAAGAACAAGAACAAGAACAAGAACAAGAACAAGAACAAGAACAAGAACAAGAACAAGAACAATATCTTTGAAGCAAATTTATGGAAATTTTGCGATCTTACCATCACATCCATTTTTAAGAACTCAAAAAAAATCATGAAATAATCGTTGCCCGAAGTCTCAAAGAATTGTTGTACTGACCAAAGCCGTCATTTTTGAAATAATTTTTAAACGGGTTAACTTTAGGGACTTCTTTTGTTTTATTTTTTTCTCTATTAGCTTTTATTGTTTTTTACATTGATTAGCCTTTTTCTTTTATTTGTAGTTTACGGCCTATTGTACAAAATCATATCATTATCAATCAAAAAAAAAAAAAAAAATCAAACCATCCACATTAACGACCCCCGGGTCTTTTGTGGTCTCTATTGCAAGTTTCTGCTCAAACCTTGGAGTCCGAAGGCTTGAGTGGATAGGGCACCCAAACATCTTTTTACTTCAAGGAACCAACCTTCCACCCCATTGTTTGAACTGACGACCTTCGGATTGCGAGTCCAACCGCCGCCAGCGATTCCACCGGAGTAGGCTTGGTTTGGTGTGTTGTTTGTACTTATGGCATGGAAACGACTCCTACACCTGGAATGACTTAACGGCCTAACAACCAAGGCCGGGACCGACATTTTACTTCCTCATCCGATGGAAGGTTGCAGCAGATGGGAATCGAACCCAGAATCATCCGCTTACAAAGCGGACAGCGTAACCATTCAGCCACGCACTGCCACTTCATTATCTATTGCCTGTTAATATTCCGACTTTTTTTATGTTTTCATTTTTTTAATTGATATAAACCAAATTTATTTTAAAACATTGACAAATACACAGGGAACAAGTAAAATCATCAAACCTATTTTTTTTCTTAAAAAAGAATACTTTAAAAATTGGTAACTTATACAAATTTAAAAACGAATAAATTTAAGTAACAATCGTTTTTTACAGTATAAAGTTTTATTCATTTCGCATGGATTTTTACCAAATCTAACAAACTGTCCTACATACAAGTTGCATGCAAGTTTGTACAGTACATCAACGAATATTAGTCAGATGTTATTTTATTATTTTTATTAGAGACTTTTTATCCTTTATTCATTGCTGGTTTTCCACTTTAGTTAAAAAGTCAATCAGAAAAATGAATTAAACTAAAGCATACTAATCCATGTTAATTTATTTATTTTATATTTATTCAAATTTTTATGACATTGGTTATTACTTCATCCTAAACAACACGAAACGACATCTGCATGTGAACATTTGTAACAACAACGGTAGCTGTCATCAGTTTGGTTCTCTACCTACAAAAACCAAAACAAATAACAAAACTGGTTCATATAAACTGCTGTGGAACAACGCTTTTAATTATTTTAATTTTTAAGGATCATCTCCACACAACGCAGTGATGAGCTCGGAGAAAAAAGTCCCACCGTTGCGAATAAAATACATCCGTTCACTGCACACGGTGCACATATCGGACGACGACGACGACAACGAGGATGACGATCAACGCCAACAGCATCACAACGACTCTAGCTCAGAGAACGAACACCTGGTCATCGACGAAGGACCGGAATCCGACGGCGAGGAGTGTTTGCTCATTGAGGATGGCGGTAACGAGTCAGCCCTGGTCATCGATGAGTCCGGAGCAGAAGAGGATCTACGGCGGACATCCCGGCGATCTTCAAATCGGCATTCCATCAACAGTGAGGACAACAGCATAGCGAGTGTGGAAACGACGCCGGTGAGGCTGAGCTCGGCCAATGCAGCGAGCAGCAGTTCCAGATCCAGCAGGCGGAAAAGCCATCACGTTCCGAAGCTGGTTGACGATGTGGTGTTTGAGGAGGCAACCATTACGATTCTGCCCGATGAAGAACCGGCGGAGGAAGAGGACCCCAGGGAGGGTGTCAATAAGAACTTGATGAGCAACATTGCGGTGCTGAAAAGTTGTATAAATTATGTGTTGGAACAGCAGAACCTTAAGCCGATGACGTTCAAGTTTAACTATGAAAGTCCGGCCAAGCTTGTGGAACAGTACAATCAAATAAAGAAAAATGAATCTTAATGAACTGTCACAACCTTGCTTTCTGAGTATGTGTCTGTAAACTACTAAATTTATTAGTTTTACCTTGGGTTTTTTTTCTGATAATTCAAATAATTTTGAACCAAACTGCTTCGTTAACTCAAAATTAGCGAAATCACATATTGGACGGACTCGATTTGAGCGGCAGTACAATAAACAAAATTGACATCAGAGATACCCTCTAATTCGATTCCTAAGGCAAAAATGCAAATTTTGCGCCAAATCGGTTAAGGTTAAGGGGTCGATTTTTATCGTTGAAGTTTGTATGGGTAAAATCGCAAAAATGTATGCAGAAAAACATCGTTGCAGAATTCTTCTGCCAGGTGGCGCGGGTCTCGCCCAAAATTGACCAAGTGTGAGATTCTTGTAGGAAAATCCATACCCTACAACTTTGCCGAAGAGTGCAAAACGATCTGAGTTGATCCTGATTTTTGGTGATTTTTTTTTGAAACATATTTTTCTTATATACAGTGGACTCTCTGGCTTATATACTTTCGAGAATATAAGCCGATTTTTTTTTCATCGCAATGTCAATAACTCATTAGGATCAATTCGGATCTTCTTGCACCCTTCATCAAAGTTTGCAGAGAATTGATTTTCCTAGAAGAATCTCACATTTGGTCAATTTTGTGTGAGACCTGCGCCACCTGCTGCCAAATTTCTGAAGCGATGTTTTTCCTCATACATTTTAGAGATTTTTCAAATTCATTTTGGTGCAGATATTCGTTAAACTCAATGAACTCAATATAGAGCTCAATTTTCTTCAAAAATTATTGACAATTTTTAATTGTCGCCCTAATTAGCATGGGCCGGTTGTTGCCGTGTCAACTTAGAAAACTTGCTGGGGTGATATACGTTGCTATGGAGTTGTTTGTTTACCTTTGATATGGAATCGTCCACTTACCATAGGTTTCGAAATGGTCCAAACCATACGTCATGCTTCAAATTTGATAACTTTTCCATTGTAGAAGATCAGATTCATTTCCATTCGTTCAAATTCCTGAGCTAAGTGCAATTTTCTAAGTAAAGTGATTGTAGATAGGCCACAAACACTTCATCAAACATTTTGCGAATCCCGAGCAGGGGTAAATAACACGGGAATACCAAATTTTGGTATTACTTGGGCAAATAACAGCGACCAAAATGTGCCCTTGGTTGCCCAGTAATTGTGGTAATTCATGAAATCATCCTAAATTTGTATGTGTAAGGGCACAACAATACCAAACCATGTTATTCCAAGGGTAATATAATACCTCAAAATAAAACCATTTCAATACCAAGTTGAGGTCTTCTGGATTTTTGAACATCGCTTGAATACCAAAACTTGGTATTGCCATGGTTTTATTTTTAGGTATTCCCGCGCCCTTGGAAAATCATATTTTGGTATTTCTGTGGTCTTTCGCATACATGATTTTGGTATGATTTCATGGTATTTTACCATCTATTACTGGGCAACCAAGAGCACATTATGGTCGCTGGTATTTGAATCAAGTAAATACCAAAATGTGGTATTTTCATACATTTTTAGTGCTGCGTTGCAGTTAGTGAATAAAAACGGAAAAATTATTATATGCAACAGCCAGATCTACTCACCTGATGATTCCATGTTGTTATTAGTGATATTCTTCACCACACCGAATGCATTTGTCATTGATGAATGGCCTGTGCTTGAAGTTCTTGAAGCTTCTGAAAAATAAGTATTATTAAAATGAAACTGAATTGAAATTCACCAAAATTCATTAATCTGTCGATTGACTCGTTTTTCAAAGTATTTGGTAATCCCGACTTAGGGATATTTCAACGCTTTTGAAAAAAATATTAGTGGGTATATCACACTAATTTTTAAAATCATCTTTAACATTTTTGGGTTTCAAGTCATTTTAGCGCAAAATTAATTAGGGGAAATCTACCCATTTTAATCCTAATAAGCGGTCGTGTTTGAATGATGCTGGATAATCTAGAGTCTCCCTTGAATTTCACTAAAACCAAGTACACCAACGAGTAGAGCAAGTTTTTGTGAACATTTCTGTTTATTTTCAATTTCACTAAAAGTTATTCTATTTCTTTACCAAGCATTTAACAAAAAAAAAAATCCCAAGGGTATTCTAATCGAGGCGAATGCATTGGGCCACGCCCATTTTTCTAATATCGGCTTAGTTCTTTTTTCTTCCAACACTCTGTCGAGTGTTGCCATTTGCGCTGACAGTTCAAACGAACACTCACGAAAAGTGGCATTTATAGGGAAAGTTTCCTGGCATCGCTGGCTGTGCTGCTGGTGGTGTTGACGGCCAGCCTTTGTTCTTTTTTGCTTCGTCTCTCGCTCGGTTTTTTCCTGCCTTCGATTGGAATGCAAAGTGAAAATTGGAAACGTCAAACGACTTGGCGCGTTTGTTTTTTTGGATGGCGCTTGCTAATTATTACTTTTTCGGGTTATTTATTCAAGTGGTGCCTTACTAATGATCATAAAAGAACATGTTGCCGGTAGTTGGAAGCAATTTATTTCTTAGCGCCGTGAAATAGTAGCGAAAGTGAAAGTTAATTTTGGCGATATCATTAAGCGTTTGAGGCATTCCGTGTATGTCACTGTGGTGTGCCAACAAAATGATGAGACAGTGGCTCTCGCAAATAACAACATTATGATTCAAAAGTGATTAAATGTGATCTTTTTGGCCAGCTAAGTGGTACATTTGCGTGCTTACTCGAGGCGGTGCTGTTGCTGGTAAGTTTATAGCCCAAATAGTATTTTGGAGCTTTAATCGAGCATCAAACTCTTCATATGACGAAGATAGGTGTTTGATTGGAAAGGGTAGATTTCCCCTAACTCGTAAATTTTTTTTAACAAATTTCCCATAGTTTCAGAGAAAATTGATGAAACCTTTCAATATTCAAATAACACCAAAATGTGCCATCCTGACTTAGAAAATTTTCCACAATTTCAAGTCATTTCTGCAGGGGGTATATCAAAAATGTTTAAAATAAAGTTTGAAATTTCCGGTTTTGAATGAAAGCATTCGCTTTGAGACATCATTTTAGCGCAAAATTAATTATTTTGTCAAAATTGGTCAAAATTTTCCCATAGTTGCAGAGGAATTTGATAAAAAACTGTAATACCAAAAGAAAAATACCAAAATGTGGTGTCCGATAATTGACAAATTCTGCAATTTTGCAATATCCAAACAATAGATTAGTATTATACCGATAATACCACATTTTGCTCTCGCATAATCCTTAACACAAATTTAAGGGTCCAGGAATACCAAAATTTGGTATTGATACCAGAGAAAGGTATTATTACGCAATTCCCTTGTTATTTACCCATGCTCGGGATAGTGAATTGTTAAAAAAAGTTTTCTTACCCTCTAATGCCCACGGTAGTTCCAGAGCACCAAGACTTTGAGATTAAAGTTTTTGGAGATGTGGCAATATTTTCAACTGCTTCTTTGTGCACATAAATATTTGCTATAAAATCTCGTCTTTTGAAAAGATTCAGTTTTTGATGGTACCAAAAAAAATTCTTTATCTTCCTGGTTGAGCACTACTCCAAATTTTAAAATTTTGCATGGATTCAAAGTGTGTGGGCCAAAGTAAAGCTATTCCAGAGATATTGGACATAAATTTACTATTTTAAGCGGTTTGTCACAGAGGAGATGACATTAATAAAATATATCAGTTTGATTTCTTGGGTTGTCACGATTTTGACACTAATTAAATTTGCTTAGTTGTATAAATATAGATTATATAATAAAATGTTAATATAGCATCCCAAATGGTCAATATTTTGTGTTTTGCTGTGGTGGTTTTTATTTTTTCAGCATTTAGTAAATATTGCTGCCAATAGCGGAACAATTCATAACTGCCAAATAAAACAAGGTTTGACAATTGTTTTGAAGTTTTTCTTTTCAAGTCCAAAAATGTTGCAGTTATTTGGTTTTAACAATAACTGTTGCTTTAAATTTGCTTAGTATTTATTTGTTATTTTAATAAATGAAATTTCTGCTTTAATAAGCATTAAATTGTTTCCATTCTTTATAAAACTATTCTGATAATTAAAGCCCCGAAGCAACTTGTGCAATCCTTATATATTAATTTTATCCTATATTATTTTTCTAATATTTCATACGAATTCATCTTAGTTTATAATATTCACTATGTTTACTTTATTTGTTATATTTATCATATTTATTACATTTATTGCATTTATTATATTTATAACATATATTTCAAACGCCTAACAACCCCCCCCCCCCCCCCCCAAAAGAAATACTTACCCCTCTAGAGCGTCCAATTTCCAGGGGTTACAGAATTCCCGAGAAACGGGAAATTTTTTAAAAATTTCCCAGGAATTCCTGGTAAATTTTAAATTTATCGAAAATTGTTCTGATCTATATTCTTCAACAAAATTGTAAAGAATGGCAACTTAAATGATCAAAATTAGTGCGAGGGTCAATTAATGCCTAATCCGCTTGCAGAAAAAAAATGTCAAGAAAATATATTATATTTATAAATATTCTAAGTTTATAGGCTGTCTTGCAATTCGTACAACAATGTTGTAAAAAAGTCATCATTAGTAGGGGAACTATACCCTTTCTCAGCCTATTTCTATTATCGGCCTATCAGCACTTTGATCATGAATTACAGCTTTTATAAAGTGTTTTTGACTGTACCAAAGTAATAAATAGCTCAATTAAAAGTGAGCAAGCAACTCTTCATTGTTGAAACATCTGAAAATGTTTATTTAAGGTTAAGCTTTCAATTCATGCAAAAAGTTCATAGTTTTGTGAGAAATTGACAGATTTATGTGCGATACAAAAAAAGGGGATCAAGTCTCCTCACTCTCCCCTATGTATGTATGTATGTATTAGTACCCCCGTCTTGGCAGGACTTGGCCATGACCACAGTATGTTTCAACTGAGACGGTTTGGTTAGTAACCGACTTATATCTTAAGGACCTGAAAAGATTATCATTCTCAGTTCAACCATTTGTTATGATATGATTAAAAAGAAAATGACATTCATGGGACTTGGGCCAGGCGATCCACGACTCCCTCATTCAGTCCGTAAAATATATGAAGGCCCTGGGATTTTATGTTTTGAGAGGGGTTTAGAGCTTCCAATTTTCCGTCCCGGGAATTCCAGAAATTCAAGTGGAAGTATACATTTAACTAACTTCTTGGCACATTTTTTTTTATTTACAAAAAAATAGTAATGAAAACACTAAGCTTTATTTTATTCAATTCAATTTACTGTTCTTATAATTTATCAGTTCGTCTGAAAATTTCATATCAAGGTATATTTCAGAAAATATTAGTTTCTGAAGCTTTCACAACTGATCTTGCAACAAAAATAACGAATGAAAATTAAGTAAATAGAAAAAATTGTTTTTAAAACAAATATTGTTGTTATATCATCTGAAAATAAGATCAAAATTAGGTTTTTTTACGATTATGTTTACCATGGCGCCAAATTGGATGAAAATTGAAATAAAAAAATGATTTGATGTCTCAAAGAGGGTTGTGCAAGAAGATTTTTGTTAATTTGTTTAAAAGTGTTTACAGTTTAATGTAAAAAAATACATTTGAGCTAACAGAGCGTAAGCGGTTTTAATATGAAATAGCGTCTAAACTACTTTTATTGCTTAAGATTTTTTTTTAGCCAAAGTCATTTATTAAGCTGAATCATTAAAAAACATCTTCGTATTGTATAGAAGGTGTCAAAAAAATGCAAACATATTTCAAAATCTAGCTCCAAATGTTTAAAAACTTTGGGTTGTGATTTCATAAAAAATATTTATTTTTTTGTGAAAAAGCAGTTTTTAAGGTGAATTCAATGCGTAAGATTTGATATGGAAAAAAGATTTGTCAACAAATCCATATTTTCTTCATGATTTTTTTTTTTCATTTCAACGTCGTCTCAATACAATTCTTTATCATGTTCCCTCAAACTGTCATTTTACTCGCTGTCCAAACACAGTAAATAGGAAAATAATACTGCACGAAAATAGGGGAAATATACCCATTTTAATCACACTAAGCCGTTCGACCAATTCTCATCACTTTTGCCGTTTTCGGCTATTAAACATTCAACTATGTTTGGATGATAAGGGTATTTCATCAGATAAACTCTTCGAATCATGCCAAGCGTTTTGAAAAAATATTTTAAACCGGCATTTTCAAAATGTTGGGGGTAATTTGATCCCCCTTTCAACATTTTGAAGAAAGAAATCTTAAGCAAAATGTTTCTTATTCTATAAGTTAAAGCTATTTCACATTAAACCTGTACGTTTGCGTCCAAAATATAACAAGTTTAGCATGCAAAATATTTAAAAACTTAAAATTTTCTTTTTTAGACCAATTTTAGACCAAAATTGAGCATGTTTACAAAAGCTTGTAATTTTTGTTTACAAAACTATTGAAAAATGGTTCAAACTGCAGTAAGTTATGTACAAATATACTATGTACGAAAATCCAGCCCAATTATTTAATCTTGAGGCTGATTCCGGTGACTGTAAAAATGCAGGGATCAAGTCTCCCTAAACACATTTTTTTAAACAATTGGGTCCTAAAATGAAGCGTAGATTGCTGATATTATTGTTTACAGCGATAAAGCTTATTTTTCTGAGTACAATGACCCTTTGTACGACCACAAAGAGTTTAAAATGGATTTTTAAATCAATTTTGAAAAATTAACCTCGCGGTCCTTCTTGACAGAAAAGCTCCTACTTGACAGCTCATTCCAAGGGGACCATAGTTAATCCATCGGAAAAATGTTGTCCTGTCAAAAAAAAAATTTGCATTAAAATGAAAAAAGTGATCAGAAATGGTTTTTAATCGTGTTTTTTACCGTTGTACATAAAAATTGACATAGGGCTTTAGTACCCAATTGATTGTAAAAATAGTTTGACGATAAATTTAACGTCAAATTCGTAAGGGTTTTGGAGTTGATATGTTTATCAAACAATTCATGTATAAAAAATATTTGTTTGAATAATTTTTGAGTGTTTTCTATACTTATCAAAACAAAGAAAAAAGATCTCTAGGAAGTTTTTTGCACCACTTTTTAGAAAAATGTGTGTAACTCAATCCAAACATTTTATAATTTCTTTCTTTGTGTTCTACAATGAGTTTTAGTCAATTTCGCACAACTTTCTAGAACAAAGCTAATTGTTTTACCCGCATGCTGACGAGATACAGGCTTGGGATCAAGTGTACCCGGGGATCAAGTCTCCCCACTCTCCCCTACATGAATTTACTATTTTAAGCGGGCGAAAAGCTCTGGGCGTTAAGGGTTCAATTTGAGGGATATTTTTATGAACTTTATTCAGCGGATTTTGACGCATTGATTAAATTAAAAAGCATTTGCAAACATCTGTGATATAACTAAAGCTTATGAACTAAGGATTTCATCGATTTTCTTTCACCAAAATAAAACACCACAAGTAAAAACACGAGAATACCATCTTTTTTTTTGTTGATTTCTTTTGCTAGTCCGAAAAATACACTTCGTTTTAAAATTCTTTATAATGTTTCGAGCTTCTACAGTCCTCGACACCGTTGCGTACGTTGTGCCATCACCAGTTGGACCGGAGCGTCCTTGATGATGCTGTGCTGCTGCTGCTGCGTCGGAAGAGATATGCATCGGAGGTCCACCTTCGCCTTCGCATTCAAAATTCGCACTACAAATAATTCCATCGTCACCGGTCAAACGCAACTCTCCGGGACCCGGGTCGTCATGAGGCGATCCTTAATCACGTTGATGTCCAGATCGGAACCGGTCGCCGACGGAGGAGCCGCTGCAGAGCTTGTTGTAGCTGTCACGAGTGGCCGGCCCCCACGCCAACCTCCTCCACTGTCCTGGTGGTGTTCCTGGGAGGACGACACCGGAGGCAGTCCCATGGTGCTGCTCAGGTTGGTCAAGTCTATCGGATTAAGATAGTACGAGTTGGCCGAGTAGTCGACGAATGCGTAACCGCCGCCACTGTTACCGTTGCCTCCGTCCGGGGGCGACTGCTGCTGATGCTGATGCTGCTGTTGCCGGGAAATACAAACAAATGAAACGCAATCAGTTCGTGATTCGATTATACCTTCCAGCAACTCTGTAACGGTGTTTCGTTTGGGAGCGGTTCTCTGTGTTTTTTTTTCGTAAAAAATAAGTCAGTTTTTTTTGGAAATGTATGATTGATTAACAACTATTCTAGAACATAATAAATACCAATTACATCTAATTTTTCATTGGAATGTAGACACATTTTGTACTTAACTTTTTTTTTATTGCCTTTTCCTCGACTTTGGCCAAGGCCAATGACTTAAACTTTTAAACATATTTCAATCTCTACTTTATACAGTTATTTTAGTCGATTATGAAAAAAAGAATCATTGAAATATTTAATTAAAAGCATACAAAAAGGATTTGAACGAATTTAAGATACTTAAAATTAGAAAAAACCAAATTTTCCAGAGAACTGTTCTCCCCTGCAATGACACCACCAGGAACCGGAACAGAAAGCGGGGCGGCAGTTGTTGCTAAAACTGCTCTCGTCCCCCCCATTTGTTAATTCGAGCAACTTACACTTGCCTTGTCCCGGCTGCCAGTTCCGAGCATTGGCGTTGAGAGCATCGGCGAAGACGAAACTGCGAGGTCCAGTCAATCCAGTGGAGAGAAGGTAGAGCAGCGATGGAAAAGTGAGAAACAACCACCGCAGCATCGCAGCAGTTTGTTGGTACAAGGAATTAGTGAGCATGTGTGTGTGTGTGTGTGTGTGTTTGTGTGGAGAACTAACGACATCGACAACAGCAAAAACGAAATGGTTCCACCAGTTGGAAGATTAATCCGATGGTCCTCCGAAGGGCCTTAGGGTTGGTCACACACGTGTCAAATGGTATTATCTGTTGATTATAGAACTCCCCACCAGGGGATTGCAACGGCTTGTTTGCATTTTGTACTGTCCAGTGCAACAATTCGAATTAATCGAATCATCTCAGTTTAAACAATGAGAGCAATGGTTAACATGTGAAATTCAGTCTCTGAGACCAAAGTTTGTGCTTCTAGTGGAAGTTAATCCCGGTGAATCATTAGGTCTATTCCCGTACTGCAGAATTTTGCAATTTTGCACGAAATTGGCAGCAGAGCGTTCCCGTACTTTTCTGTAACAAAAGTAACTTTTCTCTCAGACAGAACTTCTGCAATGAGAGAGGTAGAAGTTGCAGCAAAACCGTTCCCGTACTTTTCTGCAAGCTCTCTCTTCTCTTTTGTGTTGAAAAGTAACTGCAAGTTGGTGTGAGTACACGTTTCCATAAAATTTGCAAGTTGGGTTAAATTAAGCATTTTATTATTATGTACAGTCGACTCTCTGGTTGTCAATATCCAAGGGACCGTCGAGGAAGAGAATCATCAGTTTACAGAACGATGCAAAATGAAGACTCGATTGAAAATATTTTTTTCTTGATACCCAGCTATGGGAGAGAATCATGGCAACGTCCATCAAACAAAAACAAACTAATGTCAAACACCCTTCAAAGCTTCGTTTCGCCAAGAAAAATGTCTATGCAAGCCATGAGAAAGTGAAATTATTGACAACCGGAAGAGATTTTTAAAGCAAACAGAATCCAAGGGACCGTCGAGGAAGAGATCCTACAAGCAAGGGAAAATATCGAGGAATGAAGATAATTGAAGTATGCAGATTGAAGGGACTGAAGAATTCATCGATAGATGGAGAATTATTGATATCGAGAAGATCGACAGCCAGAGAGTCGACTGTAGTTGCAATAAATTTGATGTTGTATTATTACTAAATTTAGGTAGTCTTTTTGAAGGGACGTTTGTATATTTGAAATTGATGGTTTTTGGGATATTTTTTTAATTTCTGTTAACGATTTCAGGCTTAGTTCATGAATGTAATGGTATACACTCAAACCCCGATGGTTTGACACCAACTGTTGTCAAACGAACGGGGTCACTTTTTAGTTTGACACCCCTTTTACACGTAGTTCACTCACACTATCAACCGTTTGCTTTGATAGTGTGCGTGAGCGCCGTGTACAAAGTGACAGTTCGTCACTTTTTAGTTTGACTTTGACCAACCAACGGGGTACAAACTAAAAAAGTGTCAAACGAAAAAGTGACCAACCACCGGGGGTTGAGTGTAGCAAATTTATTATTTTTTTAGTGTTAGTATTTTTACCTGATCAAAAGTTGCTAAGTTCATCCAGTATTACAGCACGGCTAATAACTCATCAAACAATTTGTATCATAAAAACAAATTGTTTTTAAAAACTATTAAAAGACACATTGCTGAATAAATTTCAAATAAATATTTGTTTAAGGATTGATTATTGATCTTCAGTTTTTTTTGAACAGACTAAATATGTGTGTTAAAATAATAGGTAAATTTAATCGGCAAATTATAAATTGTATATGAACCAAAATATTAAAAGTACAAATAACCAATATAATTGATGACCATAAAATTATTGCTGGAACATAAGTTACGTTGTTTACACATCATATTTTATATTATTTAAAATTGATTTAAATTTTATTAAAAATTATACGGTATATTCTACACCACAATTCTTAAATTCTTAAATGCCTCCATCTTAAATCATAAAAAATACACATATTTTGGAGTCATATTCTAGGTTAGAAACGCATATTTAGAAGATTTAGAGATTAGAAATTTTGAAAAGGTCGTCGGATAATAGAGTACAAACTGTTTCTATTTTTTAGAATTGAAACTCAATTATAATATTTTTTTTATTCACATTTTTTTAAATTTTACGTTTCTCAAATTATAATTTCTTTGAATTTTTGAACTGTGGATTTTGAGCTTTTGAAGTTCAAACTTTTGATTTTTTTTTTATTTCGAATTCAAAATATTTGAATTTTTGAGGTTTTGAGGGTATTTTTCAACCTTAATTTTTAAATTTTGAGTTTTGATATTAAGCTTATTTAAACTTTAAATATTTTGAATTACTTAATTTTTAATTATTTGAATTTTTGAAGCGTTGAATTTGTGTTTTTTTATTTTTCTATAAATATTTGCATTTTAAATTTCTCAAGTACCTGATTTTTTTAGTTACTCAATTTAAAAATATTAGTTTTGCCTTCCTCACCTTACTGAGGAAAGGCTATAAAATCACTCGAAAACTGAACTTCTCAATTAAACCTCCTAGACCCACCTTCATGTATACCTATCGACTCAGAATCGAATTCTGAGCAAATGTCTGTGTGTGTGTGTAGGGATGTGGGTCTGTGCACCAAAAAATATGCACTCGATTATCTCAGCACTGGCTTGACCGATTTGGACCGTTTTGGTCTCATTCGATTCGTTTTGGGGTCCCATAAGTCCCTATTGAAAATTATGAGATAAGTCCCTATTGAAAATTATGAATTTAGTAAAGTACTTTAAAAGTTATGCTAAAAAAACGATTTTGACTAAAGTCCGGAAGATTGTAAAAAGGGTGGTTTTTGTGAGAAACCCCAGCATGTTATACATTTTTAGAAAGGTATTTAAAAGACCTTTCCAACGCGACTAATACATTGAAGATCTGACAACCCTATCAAAAGTTATAAGCACTTAAGCGTTATTTATACACTTTTGGGAGGCTAGTTCTCAGATATTTAGATGAAAACGTATTCCAAATATATCATGCGACCTATCTTTGGATAGGTAATTTAAAGACCTTCCCACGAGCGTGTCTATTTTGGATAGCATTACCCTTTGAATGAGAGGAAGGCACCAACCACCTAAGGGTGGATTAAGTAACGTTTTTTTTTATATTTTTAGTTTCGTAATTGTTGTGTTTCCATATTTTTTAGCTTTGATTCAATTACTTTCTAATATTTTTCAATTTTGCTGCGTCACCGTGTGACATCCATAATTTTGTTATGTTATGTCCAAAATTAAAAAAAAAACCTTCAAATGCTCTGCTATCAAAACATGTATTTATGATCTCTTCAATTAAACCTTTGTTTGTCATTGCCACTCTCATTTCTATTTTTACCTGATGTAAAAAACAGAATTGTTTGTAATGTTAAATGTCTACCTAATCAAAAGCATCTTTTAAATAAAATGTTGAGTTGCATAAAAAATAAGTTCTAGAGGTAAACTTATTTCAATTACAAATTACAATTTTTGTCAAACTCTTTTTTTAAATAATAAAAAAACTTTAATACTCAATTTGAGTAAATCCACTCAACTGTGTACAATATTGCAGAAAAAGTACTGGAACGCGCTACCCAGGCAAAGGTTTTGTGGCTTCTCTCCTTGCAGAACTTCTGCAAAAGAGAGAGATGAAGAGCGCGAGCTGAAAAGTACGGGAACGTGCTGCTAAAAAGTGACTTATGCTGGCTGCAGAATTCTGCAGAAGTTGCAGAATCCATTTCAGTGCTGAAAAGTAGAACTTTTCAGCATTTGTTTTGAAATGTGTTTCTATTCGATTCTGTTATTTTTAGTAGATAAAAGTAGGCTGTTTCGTCAGGCGAGAATGACAGGAAAAGTAGGAAGTTTCAAGACGGAATCGCAAAAAATATTTTTTTCAATCCTCTGCCACATCACACTATTACATATTAAAACATATTAGAATGAATCACATTGTAAAAAACAGTTTTCTAAACAAGTTCCATAAAAAAGTATAAGTTTTGGTTCAATATAAGCAGAGATATGCCCAATTTCCTGAAAGAAATAGTGCCTTTCTCCAAAATTTCTTAATTTAATTACCTACCTTCACCGATTTTCTGTGATTTTTTTTGAACAAATAATCCCATAAAATCGAAAAATAATCTTCAAAAAAAAAAGTTGTTCTAGATCCCCGACGAAATATTTCGGTATACCCCGCAAAATGTCGGGAAAGAGCCCTTCTTTCACGGTGCCAAATATCAGACATAACGAATTTTTTATCATTAGTTTGTTCTAAAAAACACACCGTGGATGATTCTAGAACTTTGCAGAACTTAATTTGATCAAATCTGTAATTTATGCAATCAAAAACATCGTTCCAACTTTTTTTTTCGCCTGTAAAAAAATCGTCGAAAATTCCGCGAAGGCAGTTGTTTTAAAAAAGGTGGAATGATGTTTTCGGTCGCAGAAATTACAGATTTGTTCAAACTAAGTTCTGCAAAATTTTACGATCATCTAGACATTCTTACAAATCACTGGAAACAAGAATCGTCCCGATTGGTTGAGTAATGCCCGAGAACCAGCGAGTAGAAGTTAAAGTTTCACCTTTTTTGGGAGGCTAGTGCGTCCGTGTTAGTTGGATATGCGTTGGGCGTTCCAGTGTTTAAGATCAAAAATTGGTTGAAAGATGGATTTTTGGCGATTTTTTTTAATCAAAGGCCGTCTAAAGATGGGGTTGGGTTGTAGAGGGTTAAAACCTTGTATCGTGTTTCATTTATGAGTAAAGTTTATCAAACATTAAACTTTTTTAAATATATTTTAACACTGATTTTTTTGTATTCAAGAATTAGTCTAGCGTGAAGTCACAGTCTCACGGACCCCCCTCCCCTCTTGTCACATTTTGTCACGCTTGTTATAACCCACCAAATTTGAGCCAAATCGAAGCACTTTTGATTTCGCCACTTCCTGTTGGACGTGGAATTGCTGTATTTATGAATCAAGTTTCAAGCAATGTTGAAATTCACCGAAATTTATTTCTGAAAGCCAATTTTCATATGGCAAAAACTATAAAAAATATTATCATCGAAACAAGACTTTGAACATTACAAACAAATTAAAAAAATCGCAAAAAATATTTAAAATTTGTTATTTTATTTTTTAAGAATGATTAATATTTGAAAATATTTTTCTAAGTTTATGTTGCCTCCCTCCTTCAAAATCGGCCCGAATTATCGGAGGGCAGAACAAATATTTTTTTCAAAAAGCTCCCAAAATTTAATGAAATTGGAAGTCAAATTAACTCAAAACAGTTTGAATTGTATTTTTCTGCGTTCAAAACCAGATTTAGCATGTCTGGGATCGATTAATAACAATGTTAAACAATATATCTTCATATAATCCGACGGAATTTCCACTTTTTTGATAAATAACTCTATATGTCACCCATATTTTGAGACACCCATAAAGAGGGAATCTAAGAAAATAATGATTGCTTTTGATACTCATCACATAAGCTAACAAATGTGGGTAATTCTCCGCCAACTCACACAGCAGTTGCCCCGACCCCTCTTCGATTTGCGTGAAACTTTGTCCTAAGGGGTAACTTTTGTCCCTGATCACGAATCCGAGGTCCGTTTTTTGATATCTCGTGACGGAGGGGCGGTACGACCCCTTCCATTTTTGAACATGCGAAAAAAGAGGTGTTTTTCAATAATTTGCAGCCTGAAACGGTGATGAGATAGAAATTTGGTGTCAAAGGGACTTTTATGTAAAATTAGACGCCCGATTTGATGGCGTACTCAGAATTCCGAAAAAACGTATTTTTCATCGAAAAAAACACTAAAAAAGTTTTAAAAATTCTCCCATTTTCCGTTACTCGACTGTAAAATTTTTTGGAACATGTCATTTTATGGGAAATTTAATGTACTTTTCGAATCTACATTGTCCCAGAAGGGTCATTTTTTCATTTAGAACAAAATTTTTCATTTTAAAATTTCGTGTTTTTTTTTAACTTTGCAGGGTTATTTTTTAGAGTGTAACAATGTTCTACAAAGTTGTAGAGCAGACAATAACAAAAATTTTGATATCTAGACATAAGGGGTTTGCTTATAAACATCACAAGTTATCGCGATTTTACGAAAAAAAGTTTTGAAAAAGTTGGTCGTCATCGATCATGGCCGTTCATGGTCACCCGCGACAGACACGGACGACGAAACAAAGAGAAACGCAAAAAGTAACTTTTTCAAAACTTTTTTTCGTAAAATCGCGATAACTTGTGATGTTTATAAGCAAACCCCTTATGTCTATATACATAGACTAAATATATATAGATACGCCACTCCCCTGTTGGGGCTGGCGACACTACCGCCACGCCAAAATAGCACCTGGTGGCAATTCACAGGTACTACTTTTCGATGTTTCCAAAGGGAAAGTGAGTTTTCCCCAGTTTCAGTTCAAATGTTACGGTTGCATCGTAGCAACAGCTGCTTTTCAAACTTTGTTTATTTTCTGTCAACATTTCAACTTCAACTTCAAAGCGTTGGATCCTACAAGATCAACCCGTTGCGGGCGTTTTCGACCACAAAAAATTCCACGCGCAGAACCTCACGGACGACACGGAGTGCTCGCAGTGAAGATGTCAGCAAGTGAGTAGAATAAAATAACAGAAACAAATATTTACGGAAAAGTTTATTGTTTACAGGCCTCTTTAAGATGGACCTGTCACCCATTCCACAACGGCAAGAGAAAACTGCACAGCGATCTAGATGACCTTCGGCGCTTCTAGCAGACACGGATTCCTTCGTGGGAACAGAACTCTAAGAAAGCTTTTCTCGGGCCTGATTCCTCAAGAACCACGCTGCGTGGCTACCTCCGTTGCCGGAATAGTCGCCCATTTGTCGGGCAAATTGGAACACGTCTAATCTAAATCACATCATATGCTGGACACTACAATGAACCAAATTGTATCGCTTTTTGCTGCAACGGGTTTCTTTTAGTATTTTATTGATTTTTAAACATTCAATATAATAATCATGACCCAAATAGAAAGATTATCCAACAAGCGGATTGAATTTTATTTGTCTAGACTTTGGAACAGCTCCTCTTTTTCTAGGCGATTAAAACATGTTTATTGTATGTTTCTAAACTTTTATTCAAGCACTATTTTCATTATATTCACAAAATTGTGCAAATTATAGCCATACGAAGTAAACGGTATTGGTAATCGCCATTTACGAAGGAAACCATCTTTGATTAACGCTGACCCTGAACTGGCTTTTTATTTGCAAAAATCGATCATGAAACCATCGGGAACCCAGCGCAGCGCCTAGGCCGGCGGATGGTTTGGACCACAGCACAGCAAAGTAAAGTAAGTGGGGGCCTAAAATAAAGCAAAAGCAACAGTGAGCTGTATTTTTGGATTTTATCCAAATCAACTTTTAAATACCTTCTTGTAGAACTCGATCTTGCCAGCGAGATGCTCCTTCAACTCCAAGATGACTTGGCTAATCTTACCCTCGAACGCATTAATCTAGGCGAACATTTTTGCATCGCTGAATGGCTGCTGCACGATCCACATCGGCAACGCGAGTGACTTCCGGCTCAGTTGCTAGTACATCACTCTCGACGATAGGAATCTGCAGACGGAACTTGAACGTTTCGCAAATCACCGGCAGGCTGATGTACGGAAGCAGCGGTAAAGCGAACATGGTCCGCGAGGCGACAAACTGCAACTGGGGGATCCGCACCTGGTTCGGGAGGAGGAAGCACTCGTCCAGAATAAGATCGTTGGGATTGAGGGCGAGTTTCGTGAACAGACTGACTAGCGAAACTCGGATGTCCAGCTTAATGCAGGCAGTATCCAGAAACGGAGATTCGCGGATACTGTTGGGTGCGACGATGTCCTGGCTGATGTCGTAGCCCTGCTTGTTGGACATCAAAATGCAATTTTTGGGTAGTTTAGCTAATGTTGATCGCCAAGTCGGTGAACTACTGGATCGGCTGCTGCAGACTCGGCTACCCCATAAAAATGTTCTTGGCCGCAAGATTTACACCTAAACTCCCAAGTTCGATGAAAAGGGGGAATGTCCATACAAATTCCCCCTTACTTTCGAGCTTGGGAGTTTAGGTGTTTTTAAGGAGCAACTTGTTGACGTCCTGTACCGACTTTGAGAGGCCACTGAAAAGAAACACCTAAGTCAGATACTTCTAAGAACACAATTTAAAACAAGTCTGTACTTACTGGACTAATTTTCACTGTAAATTATCGTGCGAGGCCAAATTTAACGATAATAAAGGTGGTCAGGATCGAGTGCAGAGTTAGCAAGTTTAAAAGATCAATATTTGAGACCAAGCCGGGAGCAAGCCGATACGGAATTTCGGTGGCCTTGTAATAACACCTGCTTGCTTCGGGCATCCGCACGACTTTTTCTTCGCCAACATTGCCTAGAGCGAAAACGTTCCTTCTCCTAAACCCCGCTCCACCGCCGGTTTTGCCTCTACCACCCTCTGCCTCTGGCCGGGGATTGACGCAAACCTGAAGATTTTCCCCCAGTGGGGTCGCGATCGGCTGGAAGAGATGACCCTTATTGATTCCTTTATTATGGCTAGAGTCTTCACTGCTACTGACGTTGCCACTTGCCCTGCAGGCCGAAAATTTTTCACGATTTCGAGGATAAATTATTAAAAAACAGATTGTTCAAGCGCGTGTTGAACCAAATTAGGTGACACTTTTTTTCAAAAATAAAACAATCGGCAAGTGCATAGAGTACTATGATTTGTTTACCCAAATTAGTACCTGTAACTTGACTGTGGTGGCGCTCGGAGCGCTAAAGGGGTGTCGCCAACTGGATGTATGAAAAAATCACGAAGTGAGACATCTAGGTAATTAATAATCTATGCTATATATCAAAATTTTTGTTATTGTCTGCTCTACAACTTTGTAGAACATTGTTACACTCTAAAAAATAACCCTGCAAAGTTAGAAAAAACACGAAATGTTAAAATGAAAAATTTTGTTCTAAATGAAAAAATGACCCTTCTGGGACAATGTAGATTCGAAAAGTACATTAAATTTCCCATAAAATGACATGTTCCAAATTTTTTTACAGTCGAGTAACGGAAAATGGGAGAATTTTTAAAACTTTTTTAGTGTTTTTTTCGATGAAAAATACGTTTTTTCGGAATTCTGAGTACGCCATCAAATCGGGCGTCTAATTTTACATAAAAGTCCCTTTGACACCAAATTTCTATCTCATCACCGTTATAGGCTGCAAATTATTGAAAAACACCTCTTTTTTCGCATGTTCAAAAATGGAAGGGGTCGTACCGCCCCTCCGTCACGAGATATCAAAAAACGGACCTCGGATTCGTGATCAGGGACAAAAGTTACCCCTTAGGACAAAGTTTCACGCAAATCGAAGAGGGGTCGGGGCAACTTTTCCCGATTTCGTGTGAGTTGGTAGAGAATTACCCATGTTTGAAAAACAAGTTAAGCATAAAAGTTTAAGTGAAACTTTGAAAATCTTTAAAAATATTAAATCAATAATGAATCCTCACTTTTTTGCAGATACGTTGTTTTTTATTGTCAATAAATCATTCCAAAAAATTTCGTACGAATTTGGATTCAATTTTAAAAAAGACAAAATTCAAGAATAAGCAATATTTTGATCTTTGGACAATAAAACATATGAAAATGTTACAAAAGGCAGAAGAACTTAAGGTTGGAGGGATAAAAGGTCTAAAGCTGATAAAATTAATCTTGATATCTAGGAGGGATTCGTGGCGCGGTGGTTAGCGGCTTCGGCTGTCGATCCTTAAGTCGCTATGGGGCGTGGGTTCGATTCCTGCCTTATCCTCCTGGCCTTCAATCGGATGGGGAAGTAAAACGCCGGTCCATTTGCGTAAGGTTTTGGGTGACTCACCACTAGCGTGTCCATCCCGGGAATTCTCGGGACAACATTCCCGGGATTTTTCCAAAACCGGGAATTCCCGAATCCCGGGATTTTTTTTTATAATTTGTCCCGGGAATTCCCGAAATTGAAAAAATCTGATTTTGGTCTGGAAATTCAGAATTGGTTGTAAAAATACAAGACAAGTTGAAAACTCAGTAAACGATAATAATTCAAAAGCACTTAAATTTGTATTCGGCATATACCAACATTAATTAGGCTTATTAGGGAACATTGTTTAGATTTTAGTTAACAGATCCGAAAAAAGCCCAGCGCTTTAAACATTTAATTTATTTTTCGTTTGTTGACGTTTTAACCTTTTTGCTTATTCAGCTTCCTGTGATCAAAATTTGATTTTACATAACTTTTTCCATACAATTTGCTGATGCTCCGAAATTGGTTCCAGAGTGGCCAAAGTGTCAATTAGTTAGCATATAAACCTTCCTTGGACTTATACGAACCCAACTCAAAAAAGAGCGCTCCGATCCAACGCTCCGTATTGAACTGATTCGCGTTCGAACAAAACCATCGATTTTTTTTTTTTTTAAATGTTGGGTATATTATTAACGTTTATTTATAAATTTTAATTTGAAAATAGATCATATTTAATTATTTTTCATCAAGCATGTATCGATTTAATACAGATATTTAGGCCTTTTTTTGCACAGTGTTTTTATTTACTTCGGGTAAAACAGGAACAGAACAAAACAAATAGTACAGCGATTTTCAAATTCATTGCTCCAAAATTGGACGCTCCACTCACCACAAATAACCTTCGGACGCCTAGAAATGAGCAAAAACTTGCAACAGAGCCCACAAAAGACCCGCGTGTCGATAAAGTGGATTGCTTTGCTTTTTTATCTAGAAATTATTTTTGAAGCCAATGTTATGTATTCAGCAACACATTTTAATTTTTTGAAGATAAACCTTTCAAACAACAACTTAAGATCAAATAAATCAAAAAATATTTTGGTCTTTTTTCGTTTCGTGAAACATGAGTAGGGCTTGTAGATAATATAAAAATGTTTTGATTTTCAATAAAGTTTCCCCATTTTTAAATTATTCTGTTGAATCTTTTAAAGTCTTCGAATTCCGTTTTCAAACAGGTTGATGAAACATTAAAATATATGCAAATAATGTATTTTAGGGGAATAAATTGGATTAAAACAAAATTTTGTCAGTTTTGGTTTTGTTCAGATATAAGTAATTTTTTTACAAATACTGTATTCGCAATGATATGCAAAGAAAATCTTTGTATGGTTTTAAACCTGGTTGGGAAAGAAAGAATCACAGAATTACACATCTGGAACAACTTTAACAATCACTTTGTCATGTTCTGGAAACAGAACATTATTAATTTCCCTTTCAAAGTTTTGACTGTCTGACCAACCCTAGCGACCTTGAAAAAACCCTAAAACCTTGCCCTTACTGCCAACTTACTCATGTTGAACTGGGCCGGAATGACGTCCGGATCGGGCTCGTCCTCGTTGGCCAGCTCCTTTGAAGTGTTTTTCTTCCGCAAACTGGCCCGAATGTTCTCCTGATAGTGGTTGTTGTGCGTTTGTCCGGTTTTCAGCTTCAGTTGTGTGTTATTGTTGTTGTTGTTGATTGAGCCCAGGTTCAGCAGAAGAAAATATTTTGGTGTGTGTTTGGGAAAGGAAGTAGAAAGTAGAAAGAGAGCGATGAGTCAATTTGCATGGGCCCGGTATTGGTTTGTTTGTTTGCAAAACATGGTTTCCGATATGGTATGATGAACTCGAACAATAAGGGAACGAAAGTCAATACTTAGCAATCGCAGAAAAAGGAAGAGATCTTTAAAAAACTGTTTTTAACTAACTCTATCGTTCAAACTCAAATTTACTCTGAAAACATGATTAATCATAAAAGCCATATTTTTATGATATTTTGTAGATGAGACCACCAGAGTCCAGTAAAGACCTCGTTCCCCTATGGTTTATCGAGCAAATCAATGCATGCAATGTAACTGAAAACCAACATCCGGAGGTCCGGATCCCTGGCCAGCAAGCAGCATTACCTTCAAACAATTAGTTCCGCACTCGAAATCGTTCGAAATCACAATATTTTTTGTTTGCTGTGCAATTTTCATATCACTCCGTTTGCCGTTGTCCGACGGAGTCCGGCGTCGACAGCAGCTGGCCGTCCCCAGGATCGCTTTGGTTGAAATCGAGAGGGCCAATATTATGATGGTAAGCAGCACACCGAGAGTCATCGGGAGCCACTCGGTCGAGTGTTTGCCTTCTGCAATTAACAGTCAGTTACTCTCCTATCACTCTTTAGGAACGGAATTCAAGTGGTGCTTTTCAAGCGAAAGTATCTGTCGAATCAACTGGCCAACTGACTCAACGCGACAAATAAATTCGACTGACTGGCTAAATGTTCGGAGAGGCGGAACTTACCCGACTGGAACGGATGAATGTGGCCAATCTCAAAGTTGGGGATCACCACGCCGATGCTGGAGCCACGCTGGTTGACGGCGTACATCACGCAGGACAGCGAGTTGTTTTCCAGCGACATCACGTTGGTGAGCCACTCGAGCCGCTCCAGGAAGAAGTACGGTTCGTGTTTGTTCGAGTAGTTGAACCTGGCGAAGGTGGTGAAATAGTCATTAGAATTACAATTACAAAAAATGTGATTCGAAAATGTAGATTGAAATTTGAACATTATTTGTATTGTGTACCAGTTAGTTATTTTAGTGGAAAAAAGTCAGTTCTCAAAGTTTCGTAACGAATTGAACACCATAACTACCATGCGCCTCCAGCAAAGTGTATTGGAAACTCATTTCGATGGAGATAAATTCTGTTTTAGTTCGGTTGATGTACCGGAAACCGATTTTTTATTTCAAATTCACTATTGTTGGATATGTAGTAGGGTGGGTACGGAATTTGAAAAGTTCTCAGATCAAGTTCTGGTGTGGTTCCCCTTGTATGGCATACCCATAGGGACTCTCACGCCAAATTTCAGCTCATTTGGTTGAAAACTGGCTTGTCTCAAGCGAGTTCAAGTTTACATGGGATTTACTATGGGAAATTTTGAATTTTCGTTCATTCGCTCCTACAGGCCTAGGGAAAACATGTAGAAACTTCTAGGATGGCCAGAAATGAGCGGAATCGTCTGGAGAACAACTTTCCCAAAGAGACCAGGTCGATTCGTTCAACCCCCATCGAGCTCAACGGCAATACATCCGGGGTTTTCGGAGCCAACGGTTTTCCCCAGAAAGCATCAAATTTTCCTTAGCATGCTATGAATGCTTGATGAACAACGCGACGCCACATGTCAAACAGCTACCACGTGGACTAGCATCGCCTATGAAAAATGACTTTTTATTACTTTTTGAACTATAGAATTATCATTTATGGTGATCCTGTTACTATTTAGCTGTATTCTAAACCTCCAAATAAGAAAAAAAACTGTTATGGTGCAAATTTTACAATCACGTGGTAGCTGTTTGACATGTGGCGTCGCGTTGTTCATCAAGCATTCATAGCATGCTAAGGAAAATTTGATGCTTTCTGGGGAAAACCGTTGGTTCCGAAAACCCCGGATGTATTGCCGTTGAGCTCGATGGGGGTTGAACGAATCGACCTGGTCTCTTAGGGAAAGTTGTTCTCCAGACGATTCCGCTCATTTCTGGCCATCCTAGAAGTTTCTACATGTTTTCCCTAGGCCTGTAGGAGCGAATGAACGAAAATTCAAAATTTCCCATAGTAAATCCCATGTAAACTTGAACTCGCTTGAGACAAGCCAGTTTTCAACCAAATGAGCTGAAATTTGGCGTGAGAGTCCCTATGGGTATGCCCTACAAGGGGAACCACACCAGAACTTGATCTGAGAACTTTTCAAAATCCGTACCCACCCTAATATGTAGTATTCCAAAAACATTCTAAATTTTCATTTGATTTGTAAGTGGATTAAGCTATATTGTTGAAATGGTTCAGCATTTTTCATAGAAAGTCATACTAATCACCTTTCTTTTACAACGCATCAAGTTAAAATTGGTTCAACCGTTCTTGAGATATGATTCCTTAAAAAAATGTAGTTTAGCGAAAATCGTTAGTCTAAAAAAATTTACCACCCTATTTCGGATAGGACCACCCTAATCACAATACAAAAAAACTAAAAACATTACTTTATCCACCTTAAGGTGGTAAGTGCCTTCCTCGCATTCATAAAGAGAATACACTACTCGGCCTCAAGAAAGTGAATAAATAACACTTATTTTTAGCAAAATATCTGATATCCGGCCTCAAAAAAGTGTATAAATAACACTTAAGTGCTCGCGTTGGAAAGGTCTTCCAAATACCTTTCCAAAAATGTATAGCATGACGGGTTTTCTTTCAAAAACCATCCTTTTTACAATCTTCCGAAGTTTAGCTAAATCGTTTTTTTAACATAACTTTTGAAGTACTTTTCAAAACTATATAATATTAACTAGGGTCTTGTGGGACCCCAAGACGGATCGAATGAGACCAAGACGGTCCAAATATATTTTTCGGTGCACGGACTCACATCCAGACACACGCACAGACATTTGTTCAGAATTTGATTCTGAATCGATAGGTATACGCAAAGGTGGGTCAACGAGGTCGAATAAAGAAGTGCATTATTCGAGTGATTTTATAGCCTTTCCTCATTGATGTGAGGAAGGCAAAAACGGGTCTAGTTATATTGCCCAAGGAACTCCCATGCCAAAATCTGAGCTCTTTTGATTCCGATTTGACGTGGAAGTTGACTTTGTTTATGATTATGTACGCCTGTAGTAGTGGGGATCATGCGGAAATTATGCTCTTTTCAGCACCCAGCTTGCTTAAAAATCTTTGGAAACTGATTTTTGTAAATATATGGCTAAACAATCGTTTTGAGCCGATTTTGAAGTTCAATTACAAATTTTTAATACAAATTTCATAGTTTTTACGAACTTTACGGTCAATTCTTCTCCAAACTTTAATCCTTTAATAAAAAACTTTTTGAAAATTGAAAATTGAAAATTGAAAATTGAAAATTAAAAATTGAAAATTGAAAATTGAAAATTGAAAATTGAAAATTGAAAATTGAAGTTTGCAGTTTGAAGTTTGAAGTTTGAAGTTTGAAGTTTTAAGTTTGAAGTTTGAAGTTTGAAGTTTGAAGTTTGAAGTTTGAAGCTTGAAGTTTGAAGTTTGAAGTTTGAAGTTTGAAGTTTGAAGTTTGAAGTTTGAAGTTTGAAGTTTGAAGTTTGAAGTTTGAAGTTTGAAGTTTGAATTTTGAAGTTTGAAGTTTGAAGTTTGAAGTTTGAAGTTTGAAATTTGAAGTTTGAAGTTTGATGATTAAATTTTGATGTTTGAAGTTTTCCAAGTTTTCCAAATTTCACTGGAAAGGTGATTGTCTAATTTTGACACAACTTTTGTATCACAATGCTATTTATCTAATTGTTTGTGTTAGATTTCTGAATTTCAAATTCAGAAGTTCACCAACAAATCTCACTTATGAGTCTCGCTAGGAATTTAAGTTCTATTCAAATAAATCATGTTGCAAGTATAATGCGTTTCATTGCCCCTGTTAAATGTTGACGTCAAATAGTACCTCATCCTTCCTCCTGTTTACTCGTCATCCCAGCATCTTCTCCTCTCCCACAGACCAAACCCCGTTGCGTTTGTGTTGAAACTCACTCACCTTCTTGCACCGGTTCTTTTGGAGACTAATTCCAGCACAAACATTTGCGGTAAACCCCCGTCATAACCAGGTGCACACTGGACCTCGGCAAACTGTTGCGTCCGGTTGTACACGGTACAGTTGGCCACCGGAGCCGGAAGATCTGCCCTCATTAGCGTTCGTGTTAGAGTGTGAGTTTGATGATGACGACGACGAAGGTGGTGATGATGCAACCCGTGGTTTTGTGTACAGGTCGTCGTTTGCAGGTCAAAACGTTTTGCCGGATTTACACGCAATCGCACGTACGTGTGTGTGGGGATGTGTATTTTTCGGCACCAGAGTTGAGAAGAAGAACAAACAACATGTTATGAAATTGAGGTTGTGGAGTGAAGCATTTCCGAGTAGGTACTTACCTGCCAGAATCATTTGGTACAAACAGGGTTCGCTTTGGGTTCCGATCTCGTTGGAAGCCCAGCAGGATAGGGTACCGTAGTCCTGGAAAATAGAATATGGTGGGAGCAATGTTAGGATTAACCCGTGTAACAACGCCTGTGATCTAAATCAAAATAATTAGATAATAAAACACAGTTTCTAGTACAACTGTGACTCCTAAACTTGTCCTAAACATGTAGATTTTTATTTATCGTACAGCAGGGTTACAAATAGTGTGCCAGAATGTGAAGGGCACAACATTTGATCGATTTATGTAATTTTTCAGATGTAGGATCTTCATCAAATGTTGATAACTGTCTATTTTTTGGGTTATTTCACGTAATGTTTTTAGCTTCCAAAAATAAAAAAAAAGACTTGATTTAAAAGTTTAACAATATGTGGAACAGTAAATTTCCCAGATATTAAAATGTTTTACTTTAAAAATCTGTCAAAAAATTACTAAGACATTCTTACCTGAATGCTGGACGCTTATTGGTTATCATTCAGAAACCCAAAAAACCCTCATTTTATCTAATAACTTCTCTTTGCATGGCAATATCTCAGCAACTAAGGGTCGTATCAACAAAGTTCAATAAAGCAAAATATAGAGAATTTTCTCAGCTTTTCAAAAATATTTTTTCAAAGGTGGACAAACATGGGCACTAATTTAAAAAATGAAAAACTGCGACTATTTTCAAAAAAGTTACCTAAAAATGGTTACAACTTGAAAACGGTGCACTTTATCAAAAATTCACTAAAGCACTTTATGATTGCAAATTCGATTTTACATCGAAAAATGAAGTTGAAAAATTTTTGCGACCAATATTTCGATTTTTTTAAAAAATCTGTATTGATTCAAAAAATCATAACTCGGTCAAAGATTTTTTGCCCATTCTGGAAATTTCTGAAAAGTTGGCATTTGATGTCCTCTAAAACATATCAAAAAATAAAAATAGTGTTTTTTTGCAAATCAAGTTTTAGTGACAAAAAGTAAAAAATAAAAAATCACCAAAAAATTTTTTACCGTGTATAATTTTTTTTTCAGTGTAGTCCCCACCAAATCGATAAAAAAATTCCTTCAAAAGATACAGATTTTTTAATTTTCACATATCATTTTTGTATGGACAGCTGCCAAATTTGTATGGAAAATTATATGGACAAACTAATGATGCAAAATGGCTTCTTTGGGCATACCGAAGGCACCAAAAAAGTTTCAGCCGGATTAAAAAATACAGAAAAAATCGAATGACCGAAATCTCAGAGAATTGCTCCTACTTTGCTTGCATTCTCTTAAAACTGACTGTTTATATTACATCCTGATGATATTTCTACATTTCGAACTTGTTACAATGGGTCAATCTCAACCAATTTCGTTCAAAATTTACACAGATGCTTTAAATAAGACGTTTTCCGTTGCTATAGCTGGGGGTTATTTTTTCTGGGCACCCTACAGTGCACGGACAAATAGAATGTATTGCAAAATAGAAACATGAATGAAAGTAGGTTACTGATGAGAATATCAATTTTAATTTGGAATCACTATTTATTTAGTGTCAATTTTGATTTCTTCGTGGATCGGTTTTTCAAATGATTTAGCTTTAGGGAAGTATATTTTTTTCAAAAACCATATAAATTTATGTGACATTCACTCACCTGTTCCGTAACCGGGGTGTACTGCAGCACACTGAAGTTTCCATGGTTCGAGTACCGGTGCGGGTCAACTTCCAGAATCTCGGCGGAATTGTTGAACCGCCAGTGGAAAGTTCTAGTTTTAGAGAAGAAGAGAAAAAAAACGAATCGACAAGCTTAAGCAAACGCTTTGATGAGTTCTCTCGCCTTTTGAAACCACGTTCAAAATGCCTCGAGGATTTACGCCTCAAAGTTTTGGTTTTAAACCGTTAAACTGACTTTTAATTCAGTTAGCAATTACTAGGGAGGGAAATTTTTTAATAAGCAGTGCTTCTTGTTTGAAGTTACGCAGTAGTTAGACCGTGGGTTAAAACATGACACGACGAGCTGCATGGGAAAAAGGCTCGAGGATAAAGTTGTTTGAGTCGCTCTAACCGAAAGTATGCTTAATCAGTGTATGTGTGGGTGTGTGTCCCCGACATTTGGCAGAGATATAAAACACAACTTGGTTGGAGTAAGCTAAGCGAAAAAATCTGCGAAACATGCGGGGCTAACTTTTTAATAAATAAACACGCTCTTCAACCATGTTGTACCACGAGGACTGGGACTGGAAAAAAAGTTGTATTTTGCTAACCAAACTTTGAACGTTAAACTTGTCTCTTTTTCTGCTGATGCTGCTACGGTTTATTCGACAAACTTTGGTCGATGTCGCGCTGCTAGATGGTGTGTATAGCACAAGTCGCGTTGCGTTAAAAAAGTACACAAAAGTTACTGACAAGGAGAGAGAGAGCTTGGAAAAAAGTAAGGTGGATTTTCACGGTGCTTGGTGGAATTATTCGACTCATTTGGGTTCGTCTAATGAGATGATTTGGAAGTTTGCTGAAAACGTCTTAATAAGTACGCGTTGACGATTGAAGCTTAACAAATATGTTTTTTTCATCTTCAATATGGATTAACAAAAAAATATTCAACTTAACATAACTTATTTTGTAGATTTAACATCGATTAGTACAATTCTCATGCTATTTCTCTCATTTTCAAACCCGATCAGATCACTTTGCTGCTATATCGGACTAATGAAAAACCACTCCCATCGTCCCGGCTAGCCCAGTTCAAAAGCTCCCAAGTGTTGGGAACCATTGCAAGTGGGTGGTTATGGGTGTAAATCTATTTTTTGTTTGTTTGCGTTCAACGGTTTGCTGGTTCTGTGCAACTTTTGCTTACCTGGCGGGCGGATCTGCATGAATCGCGCATAAAATTTCCACATTTTCGTTTTTCGATGCACCAATTAGGACGACTTTTTCGTGTGCACACACCGGAGCATCTGTAAATGGGAGGAATGAATTATTGACTAGGTGTTTTTTGGTTGGTCCTGGATTGCGGGAGGGAAGATATGGAAATTATCAAGCAATTAGGGTTTTTTTTCTGATATTGTGGAGAAAGTTGTTAAAACGAATGTTAACAATTGGGAGAGCCAAGTTTGTTAAACTTAGTCAGGGATGAATTGGGGAATTTATAAATTTTATTACTATATGAAAAGTTGAAATTGATAGAGAGTGGGGAGACTCGAACCACTTATTTGTTACGTGTAGATCTGTTCAACAAACTTTGAACTTCAACCACGATTTGGAAGCTCAAACATTAAACTAACTTCACTTCCAAACACTTGCCAAAATCTTAAAAATGTTTAGTTTTGTTCTCAGAGCAACTCTCTACGAAATCGGCCGATTTCGACCATTTTTATTTTTTGTATTTTTTTATTTGACTCAAACACAAACAGTTTTTCAATTTTTAAAAATAGTTACCATGAGTGACCATTTCTAATTTTTTTTTTTTTGAAAAGTTCAGAAAATTTGCTATAAAATTGTCTAAGAGACATTGAAGATTGGACCTCGGGTTGCTGAGATAGAGCCGCTTTAAGAAAACATTCGTGAAATTTTCCGATCTTTTCGAAAAAAATATTTTGAAAATTTTTAAATCAAGACTAACATTTTAAAAGGGCCAAATATTGAATATTACGCCCATTTAAAATGCTAGTCTTGATTTAAAAATTTTCAAAATATTTTTTTCGAAAAGATCGGAAAATTTCACGAATGTTTCATACATTAACATTGAAAATCGGACCATTAATTGCTGAGATATCGTCATTAGAAAAAGGTGGGTTGTTTTGGTGAGATTTAGAAAACTTCAATTTTCGTGTTTCTTTTTCTTAAAGCGGCTCTATCTCTACCCGAGTCCAATCTTCAATGTCTCTTAGACAATTTTTTAGCAAATTTTCTGAACTTGACAAAAAAAATATTTTTAGAAATGGTCACTCATGGTCACTATTTTTAAAAATTGAAAAACTGCAAATATTTCGCTAAAATCAAACTTTCGATGGCTATATCTTGAAAACGGAGCCCTTTATCAAAAAATCTGTAAAGTACTTTTCGATTGCAAATTCAATTTTGCATTAAAAAGTAATGTCAAACTTGTTTTTGCATAAAACTTCATATTTTTTCAAAAAATCATAACTCGGCGGCAGATTTTTTGACCATGTTTCTATATGGCTCAAAAGTTGCGGATTTTTGTCCCCTAAAGCACATAAAAAAATCTCGAAGATAAAAAAATACGTATTTTGGGAAATTGAGTTTAAGTGAAAAAAAATTTTTCCGTGTACCTATTTTTTTCTCAAAAGTCCTCAACAATACCTACAACTTTGCCGAAGACACCAAATTGATCAGAAAATTCACTCAAAAGTTACAGCTGTTTGAATATTTACATACCATTTTTGTATGGACAGCAGCCAAAATTGTATGGAGACTTGTATGGGTGAACCAATGACACACAATAGCTTCTTTGATCATAGGGAAGGCCCCCACAAAGTTTGAGCCAAATCAAAAAATACAATTAAAAAAAACCATATCCGGTTTTGGTAGAGAATTGCTCAATATTTCAGAATTATAAAAGGTTTTTTTTTATTTTTTAAAGACATTTTTTTTTTAAATTTACGTTTGAAGGGGTTACATACATGTAGAAAATCACAAAATTTCATTTTACAGAAAATTTATTGAATCTACTAAAAAGATTATTTTCAATCACTCCTGAATGTTTTTTGAAGATATAACATGATTAAACTGAGTTAGAGACGATTTTAAGCTCAACATTTTGCCGTGCGCAAAGCGGACTGTCAAACTTTTTGAGCGTTTTTCTCGAAACACCGAGTTGATTTACGCGTGCCATATCTCGAGATGGAATGGACCAAATCAGCTGAAATTCAGGGTGAAGACCGTGTGCATGACGAAGCCCGATTTTGAAATTTTGCTTTTTTAAAAAATACAAAAAACGTAAAACTTTTTTTCGGAAAATCGCGATAACTCGTGATGTTTTTAAACAAACCCCTTATGTTTATATATCATTTTTTTGTAATTGTCTGCTCTACAACTTTGTAGAACATTGTTACACTCTAAAATATAACCCTGCAAAGTTAGAAAAAAAACACGAAATTTTAAAATGAAAAATTTTTGTTCTAAATGAAAAAATGACCCTTCTGGGTCAATGTAGATTCGAAAAGTACATTAAATTTCCCATAAAATGACATGTTCCAAAAATTTTTACAGTCGAGTAACGGAAAATGGGAGAATTTTTAAAACTTTTTTGGTGTTTTTTTCGATGAAAAATACGTTTTTTCGGAATTCTGAGTACGCCATCAAATCGGGCGTCTAATTTTACATAAAAGTCCCTTTGACACCAAATTTCTATCTCATCACCGTTTCAGGCTGAAAATTATTGAAAAACACCTCTTTTTTCGCATGTTCAAAAATGGAAGGGGTCGTACCGCCCCTCCGTCACGAGATATCAAAAAACGGACCTCGGATTCGTGATCAGGGACAAAAGTTACCCCTAAGGACAAAGTTTCACGCAAATCGAAGAGGGGTCGGGGCAACTTTTCCCGATTTCGTGTGAGTTGGTAGAGAATTACCCAAAATTGAGTTTAAAATTTATCAACTTTGCAACCGTGCCCAACAAACTTTACATCACCGAAACAAGTACAAAGTTGGCGACCATTTTTCCACAAGGTTGCAATCGTAAAATCAGCAGGTAGTACTGCCAAACAGTCCCAACATGTCCCAATGCGTTTCGAAAAAGGGTTTCGTCGTATTTGGCTGCAATATTTGCACTCGCACGCTCTTTCTCTCTTGCCCTCTCCCTCAGTCAGGATGCTCTCGCTGGCATTCCCCGGAGCATGCAACGACGACGACGGAACATTCGACAATATGTGTCCTTTCCGGCCAAAGTTCGCTGGTGGGATCACTACCACCACCACCACCACCACATTATGCTGCATGGATTTGCGGACATTTTGTGTGACACTGCCACTGTTTGTGCACATTTGAAAAAAAAAAACGCTTGAATATTTTGTTTAATAAAGGAAACAATAAATCAAAGAAAAGTGATCGTCATAAGTTGAAAACTCACAAACCCTTAAAAAAAAGTTTAACAAGTTACAAAACCTAAATTTTCACCGTGTTCCTTTTTGCGAAAAGCAAGGATTTGCACGCTGCAGCAGCTGACCAACAACCGCCGACCTTGAACTCTTGAACATCGATTTGCAACGCTGATGGGAATATGTGTGTTTATGTGTGTGTTTTTATTGGTTCTCTAAATTCCTTCCCTCTGCAAAATGTTTCTGATAATGCATCAAACCGCAGCTCAGTGCTATGAGCGTTTTTGATTTTTCGTTTTATGTTTATGGTATTGTGGTCAGATGTTTTGAAATATCATGCAGCCACCGTGGGAATAGTTTGATAGAATTTAAATTTGTGTGTTATTGGTCCGCAATTTGTGGAATTTTGATTTATTTTTAATATCTACATTTATGTTTAAAGCGTAAAGTTACTAAATGCTTGCTTTTCACAGGATTTGTACTCCGATTTTATCTGTATAATCTGCTAATTATACGAATTCAATAACAATCATTGAAGTTTTGTAATTATGGCTACCCAATTAGTTTCGCTATTCTTTAACTGCTGATTCATGCTTAATATGTTTATTTGTTTCCCTAAAACATAGTTTGAAATGTACAAAAATTACAGAATACTTATTTTGACATAAAAACTAGAGGATATTAGTTTAAACATGACCAAAGTAGAGCGTCCCATTTCCTGTCCCAGGAAATTCCAAGATTTCCCGTAAAAAGATATTTCCAGTTTCCCAGGAAATATGTCATTTATGCGGGAATTCCCGTTATACAGAAAGAAAAATATACAGAAAAAAATAAATCTGAATCCAATTTTCAAAAGGTCCCATCTGAACAGGAAACCCATGATCAGTGTTGCGTTCCTCACGCGCTCATGCGCTCGTGAGCGCTCATTTTTCGCTCATTCGTGAGGAGGAGCGCTGCGCGAGCTAGCTCACGTTTGCCCGCGCTCACGTTTGCTCCGATTTTTTCAGCTCGCGTTTGCTCCACGCTCGCGCTCGCGCTCATATTTCGCTCACGGAGCGCTCATTTTGGACGTGTCGCTAATCAATTAACGCTTTTGAGAAAGTTTTTTTTTCAATTCTTGATGGATTTTTTGCTTAAGGTGCAGTAGGACTGTGGAAATATGACTTTGTGAACAAATTTTTATGATATATGAATTGAAATAGCTTATTTTCATCAACCATGTTTTTAATTAAAAGGTTGGATTCGCAAGGGTCAAATAATTTTTTATACATGCAGTTGAATGTATAAATATTTTAGAATTTAAAGGCCTTATTGTATTAGAGAGGTGCGGGCGGAGGGGTGTAGACGGCTAAGTAAAAGGTCCTGTAAACCTTAGAAAAAAAAACAATGAAATAATTCAAGAATATTTGTGCTGGGGTAAGTTCGATTCAATGTTAAATGCTTGGTTGATTAAAATATAACATTAAACTGTTTTATGTACCTAAACAGTGTTTTGATTACATTTCCAGACTGCTGGTCAGAATGAGCTACTATTAAAAAAATCCGTTTATTAAATCTTTCAATGATTCAGTGATTAGAAACGGCTGATCATTTCTATAAGGTTAGTCTCTATTTGGCAAACATTTGAAAAATAAGGTAACATTTTTGAAACAGTTTTTTTTTAAATATAAGCCTCAAAATTCCTAAGGGTTGAAATAACTCTTTTGACTCAAATCAAATAAATTGTCAATATTTTTCACCACGAAAAGGGCGGCTCTTCTTCCAACAAGTGGATTTTATTCAACACTTCCGCAACCAAACCTCTGAAAATATTCAATTACAAGTTATATATGATTTTTTGAACATGGATGTTTGTAACTGTTTAAAAGATTATTTAAAAATAAATAAAATATACATAAATTGTCATTTTTTTTTTTTTGTTGTACATAACAACAATACAATATGGATTTGATTTGTGAACAAACAATGCATCTCTTCACGTCAATGAATGTTTACATTATGAATTTAGTTTTTTGTTCCTTGTTCGAAAAATGTCTAGATTTTAAATAGAACATAGATTTCGGTTCGCTGACCAAATCCATTTCATTGCTTTGCTTTGTTTGTTCGACCACTTTCTTGTTTGTTTTTGCTGCCTGTGCTGAGATAGTTCTGGAAACTTCGTTCCAAACAGGCAGATGCTTCAACAGGAAAAACAACTACCTACTTTGGCTCACCAGCTCACGTGAGCGCAAAACGCTCCGGTAAGCGTGAGCGAGCACGAGCTACCTGATAAAAACTCATGCTCCAGCTGGAGCGAGCAAGCTTTCCGTGAGCGCTCGCTCATTCGCAACCCTGCCCATGATTCATAGGTTGTTTTGAAAAATTACTCTACAAATTAAGAATATCATCTGACTTAATTCTTTTAAATTTACTGATCATATTGAACTAATCAGCTCGTCTAAACATTTCCTATCAAAGGTTAACAATTTCTGAGAATTCAAAATAAGAATGTAATTTTAAAACAGCTTATTTGTTGGGCAACATAAATTGCGATATTTTGGAATAAAAACAAAGTATTTCACTTGAGGAAAGCATTAAAAACATAACTGGTGTGTTTTTTACATAACCTGATCAAATTGAATGCAAATTAAATTGGTATAGTTAGATTTTGGAAAAAAACAGTTAGAACTAAATTTACAAAAAAAATACATCATGGGCGTCAAAAAGTTAAAAATGAAAAATGTATCGTTTTATAGAAAACAACTTTTTTTTTCATCAGAACATTTTTAATCGAGATTCATGTATCTGAAAACCATGTCCCAAAAACTATACCATAAATTATGGGTATTTCTCCGCCAACTCACACAGCAGTTGGCCCAACCCTTCTTCGATTTGCGCGAAACTTTGTCCTAAGGGGTAATTTTTGTCCCTGATCACGAATCCTCGGTGCGTTTTTTGATATCTCGTTACAAGTGCGCCCAGCCCGGGAATTGCCGGGTTAAAATTCCTGGGATTTTTCCAAAACCGGGAATTCTTGAATCCCGGGATTTTTTTATAATTTGTCCCAGGGATTCTCGAAATTAAAAAAAAAATATATTTTGGTTTGGAAATTCAGATTGGAATGTGGAAAAAGATGAACAGTTGAATACCTCATAATCGATAAAAATTTAAAGCTTTATAAATTGTATTCAGCATATATCAGCATTCATTAAGTTTATTAAGGAAAACTGTTAAAATCTTAGTTTACTGATCTGCAAAATGACAAGCGCTTTAAATATTTCCTATTTGATGTTATATATTTTTAAAAGATTGAGATATCTACGTTCATTTATGAACTTACATTAAAAAAAATCAAATCAAATTATTATTCATCAAACACCGACATGTGGGACAAATCAGGACAAATGAAACAAATTAAGAAAGCTTTCAAGCTAAATTTTTGCAAGATGTTTTGAATGAGTTTGGTTGACACAGAAACAGAACAAAACAATTTCACATATTTTTTGCTCTAAAATCTCCATTTCTATAATTTGTTAAAAATGGTTTTGCAAAAGTTTTTTTGCGAAAGTTTAACTTTTCAGCATTTTATTTTTTTTTATTTTAACATTCCAACGCCCAAGGCTCCGAAAAAGTTGGAACGGTAACTTCCACTCGCTGGTTCTCGGACATAACTCAACCAATCAAGATGATTATTTTTTCCAGTGATTTGTTAGGATGTCTAGATGATTCTAGAACTTTGCAGAACTTAATTTGATCAAATCTGTAATTTTTGCGATCAAAAACATCGTTCCAACTTTTTTTTTTCGCGTGTAAAAAAAAATTCGCCAAAAATTCCGCGGAGGCAGTCGTTTTGAAAAAGGTGGAACAATGTTTTCGGTCGCAGAAATTACAGATTTCATCAAATTGAGTTCTGCAAAGTTCTAAGATCATCTAGACATCCTAACAAATCACTGGAAACAAGAATCGTCCCGATTGGTTGAGTAATGCCCGAGAACCAGCGAGTTAATGTTACCGTTCCACCTTTTTTGGGAGGCTTGGGCGTCCGTGTAAGTTGGACATGCGTTGGGCGTTCCAGTGTTAACGGTTAATTTCCATTCAAAAAGCGTCTATTCGGGATTGCAAAAAAATGCCACTTGTTGTGAAACTTGTTTTTTCCCAGCACTTGTCGTATTTCTAGATTATTTTTTCAAAAAATTATTGCGCCAAGAGTTTGAAGGACATTTTGAAAAAGTTATCGAGATTTATCCGATAAATGTACAACTCGTGCTGAAAAATCTTCATTTTTTCACTTGTTGTATAAACATTTATTAAATAAAACATGAAATTCAAAACATATCTAATATTTTACATTGACTGGAGTCATTTTATTTGTTGTAGCATCTTGTTTTGACAGAGATATTTTCAAAGAATTTTTTCCAGCTTTTCTGGTCATTTCATATGAAAAAGAAATAAATTTATATAAGACTTATTAAATTTGAATCACACTGTAGTTCATTTATAATCCAAAGCATTACAAAGAACAAAAATAAATTTATTTCAATTTGATTTATTTAAAAACTTTCGTCCTTGTTTATATTGAAGTGCAGATAATCACCAAATAATATGATTAAGCTAATTTTATGACTTCAAGCTTGAAAAACATAACAAATATAATGAAAACATAGATTTAATGAAGGTTTCAAAAATTTCTCGGGATCCCGGGATTACAAAAATATTTTTTCCCATTTTCCGGGAAATTCAAAACACGGGAAATTTGGACGCTCTACTCGAGACAGAGGGGCGGTGCGACCACTTTCATTTTTGAACATGCGAAAAAAGAGGTGTTTTTTTTAATTATTTGCAGCCTGAAACGGTGATGAGATCGATATTTAGTGACAAGAGGAATTTTATGTAAATTTGGACGCCCAATTTGATGGCGTACTCAAAATTCCGAAAAAAAACTTCTTTATCGTCGAAGAAAACACTAAAAAAGTTTTCAAAAATCTGCCATTTCCCGTTACTTAACTGTAAAATTTTTTGGAACATATCATTTTAAGGGAAATTTTATGTACTTTTTGAATCTACAATGACCCAGAAGGGTCATTATTTCATTTAGAACAATATTTTTTTATTTTAAAATTTCGTGTTTTTTATAACTTTTCAGGGTTACTTTTAAGTGTGTAACAACGTTTTACAACGTTGTAGAGCAGACAATTACAAAAAATATTACATATATAGAAACATAAGGTGTTCACTTATAAACATCATGAGTTATCGCGATTTTACATTTTTTTTTTTCTTTTGAAACAAAACAACTTTTTTTTTCAAAGGTTTAGCAAGTTCCATCAACAAATTTAAACTTGAAAAATCATAAAACCCCAGATTTAATTAACATTTAGGAGATCTCCTTCTTAATTATTTTAGATAGTTCAGAATTGGTTCGAATTTGGATTTTTGGCTAACAAAGTTGTTACTAAAAGGGAATGCAGACTGTGAATTTAGGCTGATCTTCAACCATATTATTCAACTAACATCAAAAGGCCAAATGATTATTATAAAACATTGTCAAAACCGGTAGCCCAAATTACAACAATTCAGTGTTGCACTGTAGACCGAAATCGTTATTTCAATTTGCTCCCAAGCTGAGATAAAAACAAGCATATGCCGCAAATCCTATTATACGACCATGTTGCAAAATGCAAATTGCATTCCAGAAAACATTGCCGAAACATTGTGCCCCGGAAAATCTGTTACCATCAGCGTAAAATGGAAAAATTTAATTCATAAAGCCCCACCGTTGACCACCGTTATAATGAGATCAAATGTGAGAATTTTGCCGTACACATACAAAGCGCAGACAAACATTTTAGCAAAATTCAAATCACATGCAAATAGCAATTATTGGAACTTCCCACACACTGCGCTGCCGCCCAGGTTGGCCACGCGTGCTGTCCGCGCTGGTCATCGTCTGGACCAGAACCGAGGGGAGGGGAGAGAGGGTGAACCAAGCCCATATCAGCCTCCCAAGCCCCAGCGCGATTGGACATGTTTGATTAAAATGCTATTAAATTTAATTCTAGATTATACGCGCTGACCTCAAACTGCATAAATCAATATACAAATGCGTGATGCGCGTGCACGTGGTCCGGCGGTTTGGCCGCCCCCGGGGCAGGTCAGGAAGGATGTGGCCACTGGCCAAGCTTGTTTCGTTTTCGGGATGCAGCAGCAGCAATCCCAACCCAACCCAACAACGGGGTGCTGCTGCAATCCGACGCACAAACAGACCTGCAACCAACTTACTGATTTGATCCGCGTTACGATTTGCTGTGGTTGTCCCTCCGAGGGTGGTGATGGAGGCCGAGGAGGTTCGGGTTACGGAATTTGGAATTGCGTTTGACTTTTCGGGGTTTTGCATCGGAAGTGGTGGGTCGAGCGAGCTGAAATGTGGTTTTGGTGCATAATACATCTGCCTTGTGTAGAGAGTTTTGCTTTGAAGCCAGAAATGTTTGCAAAGTTTTTGGAGATATTGTATTGTTCGTCATTAGCTTGGCCGCAAATAAGATTTTCATAAGTTGTCAAATTAAATATTACGAACAATTTAGTAATTTCTATTATCTAACCATTTTCTTTGTCTTGCTGGGCATGTCTGTAACATAACCCCGGTGTTTTTTACTCATTGGGCGATCCCTTAATTGCTCTAAATTAAAGGGATGAATGTATTTCTTAAATTTTTCAACAAAACAAATTATAAGGCGCCTTTATCACAGCTATTTGTCCATTCCCCGGCCCTTCCGACAAAGAACATTACCATTTTTTGTATGACTTTCGGAGCAATAATTAGATCAGCAAGAAAATCACCGGAAATTGATTTGCAATCTCGTTCGCGCGAAATTCCGGCCATTCTTGGCATAGTGCTAACAATGTAGGAAGGACTTGATCGGAACCAAAAAAAAGGAAAAAATCTACTCTAGATGAGTGATGGACCAAACAATGAGTCGCAACACACTTACGTTTCACCCGAAGAAACTGCTGATTGCTGACGGTTTCGCCCTCGTCGTTGATTGCACTGCAAGCGTAATATCCGGCCGACTGCTTGCCCAGCTTCTGCAGCACCAGGCTCTGGTTGGTTTGGATGACCCGGGCGGAAGCGTTGTGCAGGAGCAGCGTGTCCTGGGGTAATGAGTCCAATATCGAAGGAAATGAGCGCGGGGTGGAACAAAAAAAAAAGGAAAAACTCGGTTATGGAAAAATCATTTCTTTTAAAAGAACAAGGATGGGCTAACCCCGTGGAACCAGTGCAGCTTCTTCCAGGCCGGATTAGATTGCACGTGGCATTCAAAGTACACGTCGTCACCCTCCTTGATGTCGTCCGGCACCAGCGTCGAGCCCAGCTGAACGCTCACGATCGGTGGATCTGTAGGGAAGAGAAGAAAACCTGTAGTTTTAGCTACACTCACTGAACTGTCACTTTTTACACGGGACTCACACTTCCTATCAAACCAACGTTTGGTAATGTGTGTGAGCTCCGTGTAAAGAGTGTGTCAAACTAAAAAGTGACCCTGTTCGTTTGACAACAGCTGGTGTCAAACCAACGGGGTTTCAGTGTATTTCTTTAGTTTCAACACACTCCAGAATTTAAAAAAAAATCAATTTGAGTTTTTTTTAGATGAAAAATGAATTTAACTTTTGGAAAAATAACTTTTTACAAACGATTTTCTTATATTTTCAATTATTAAAGTTTTGGATACGCCACAACATTAAAATTTAAATTAGATTTTTTCTATCAGTGATTATCAAGATATTTTATGAAATAGATTACAGACGATTGAAGGTTGAAAGTGAGCCACACCTTATATGAATTGTTTAAACTTGCTGGGTTTTTTTATGGATCAAATTTGCTAAATATGAGGTGAAAACGGTTAAAAAACTTATCAAGTGATGACAATAAAAATACTAGAAACCATCGTCTTCAATCAAAATAAGAGAATTTAGAATATTTTTCCACTTAAAAAGCCTTGTGAAATTATCATTCGTGTTGCACATTACATGTTATAAGATTTTCTTTTTGCAATTTAAATTTATTTTATCTTTTCCAAGTAAAAATTAAACTTAAAATTAATAAATCACTCAAAGTTGGTACAAAAGTTCCTTTGCCCGAATCATTAGTTACTTTTTATATTTGAAGATTGGGGTGGTGCTAACTAAGTTTGCTAGGAAAATTTATCAAAACATCAAAAAAAAATCATAAGATTATTTTGTTTACAGATTTATTAAAAAATACACAAGCATTGTTTGGTGCCCAAAATTCCGCATTAAAAAATACTATTGACGCTTTAGGTCGCTGCTATGAATATAGTAATGAAAATTTCAATCAAAAAACATAATTGTTCGCAATTTATCCTATGCGCGCGTTAATTTTCAAATAGCTATTCATTGAAATCCTGAAACGACTTTTATATTTTTGGAATATGTTTTGTGAAACTTTCCCAGGTATTCGTCAAAAATATTTTCAGACAAAGGCGCATTTGCCCAAGGGGTTTCATATATGTAGAAAATCACAAAATTTTATAATGCACCATATTCTTGATTTACACATCGAAATGGGGGTGTTTAAATCGAGAATTGTTTAAAAAGAATGTCCATGACTTAAATTGAGAATATGACTGAAATGACTGTTTTGGATTTTGTAATTTTTCGTAAAATTTTCAAAATGTATAAATTGTATTGTTTTTAGAAATGTTATTAATACATTTTAGTAGGTTTTGGAACTTATTGGGATGATCTGGGTCATCCAAGAACTCCCTGGAGTTAAGATCTGTTGGTCTACCGCCGTAACGAGCCAGATGTCGCTGGGTTTTGACCCCGGGATATATCCACATAGCTTCAGTGATTATGGTAGACTAGTTTCCTGATGTGTTGGGATGTTCTGGGACATGCAAGGACTCCCTGGAGTTAAGGTCTGTGGGTCTACCACCGTAACAAGCTAGAGGACAACGGTTTTTTACCCCGGAACATATCCTTATAGCTTCAGTAAGTATGGTAGACAAGTTTGCAAAAATGTTTTAAGGCCGATGCAAATATTTAAAAAAGTTTTTGTCCCTCGGCCCTGGCCGATGTCAAGGGGGGGGGGCAAAAAAATAAAAAAATATAAAAATTTAAATAACAAGCCATAGTCTTCACATTTAAATGAAAATAGTGTTTTAAAATGCATTTTACACTAGTTCAGTTGTTTTGCAATCATTAGTTTTCAAAAAATCTAAGATCTGACAAAAACAAAAATTGCATCGAAAAAAAAAAAAGATTTTGCATCGAAAATTTTCAAAAAATCTTAAGATTTTTTAATAAACCCAAACATGCTAAAAATGATTTTAAACGCAGGAGAATGTATTTTAATTTGATTTCAGCTGGTTGCACTTGAATTTTCATTAAAATTTTGAAGTTTATTGTAAAAATATTTTTTTGCCCCCTGATTTTTCGGGCCAATTTTGAAGGGGGGGGGGGGGCGACAAAAACTTTTAAAAATATTTGTACCAGCCTAATAACATTTCTAAACAAAAAATCTCCGAAAAATCGCGAAATCCGCGAAATCCGATAATCTTAATTTAAGTCATGGACATTCTAATTTTCAGTCATGACTTAAAAAAAGTTGCGTAAATCGAGAATCGTTTAAAAAAGGTATCTGAAAAAAAGAATATTGTGTACAGAAAATTTATTAAATCCACAAAAAATCCAACAATAACTCCTGAAAGTTTCATGAAGTATCTTCATGATTAAACTGAGTATGAGATGATATCTCGAGATGGGATGGACCAAATTAGCAGAAATGTGAGCATAAGTCTCAAGACATATTATGTGTGCATGACGAAGCGCGATTTTAAATTTAGCTATTAAAAAAAATATGGAAACCAAAAACTGACGTGTTTCTGTATGCAAAACAAAAAATATCTTTCTTTAAAATAAACTTTTTGAAAATCGACCTTCGTCATGCACACAAGACCGTTTTAAAGAGTCTTCACCAAAATTTTGAGCCGATTTGGTCAAATCAGTATTGAGATATCGTGGCACCCGTTGTATGAAATTGCTAACTTCAAATAGCTTTATCTCAGCAACTATTGAACCAAATGTTTTCAAAATTGTTTTGTTAAGAGATGAAAATGTTTATTTGGGTGTGTGCTCAAACCAACCACTGACATGTTTGCCGATGTACATGTATGTAACCTCTTAAATAGATTGAAACGACTTTTTTCATTTTTTTTTATAATTTTTTTTTTAAATGACCTTTACTGCCCATGATCGCATAAATGTCCCATATGCATTTTCATCACTTTTGAGTTATTGATGCAGTTTGGTTCCAAATCGTGTGCTCTTTCAGAAGAGCCTATAACATCCAGTACTTTGTTCTAGAAATCAGGAGAAAATCCAGTTTTTTCGTGAAAACTTAACACGTAGCCTTATGTGTGGGACAAACTTCCCTTGCATTTTTTTCAGCTTGCTGTTTTGCATATGGGACATTTATGTGAACATGGGCAGTTTACTGGTTTAGCAGCCCTACAATGGTGCCGAGCTCCCGTGGTCTAGTGGTACGGGTTTCGCTTTGTAAGCGGAAGGTCGATGGCTTGAAACCCATCTGGCGAGGCAAAAGGGGTAGGTGGCGGTCGAGAGGGGATTTCGGCTGCTGCGGGAATTGATTTGTCAAGTCCCAAGCCTCCCCAAAACCCATCACATCCAATCTCTCGGACGATCTGTTGGCGACTGAGTCTGAGCGTTGAAGAACTCTGCAGCAATACACAGAGAAGAGCTTCAAATGCTACTTTCGACTCGGTCACATGCTCTCAGGCAAAATTCGAGCTGAAGATTGGGCTATACGGTAACGATCTCTAGATGGGTCAAAAATAAACGAGATTTCCCCTCAATCTCGCTCATCTCCACGTCCTCGGATCGGTCTCTCGTGCTCGTGAGGCATGGCATTGGGAGATTGGTTTGGGGAATGAGAGGGGGCAACTGCTCGAATAATTCGTCAAAAACTGTCTCGCTCAAACAATAGCGCTACGGAAGACGATCGTTCGGCAGGCTGTGTATAGCAGCAAAACAGAAAACCTGAGAACAGATCATACTACAATAGATACGCAAGTGTCGCAGTGGTCCGTGTCTGTTCACAGTAAAAAAAAAAAAAAAATGGTCAAATAAAAAAATGTAATTTTTGGGCAATTTTTTAATGTTTAGCTATAACTTTCATATTAGTTTTGCAACCAGTTGCAAAACGATATTTTTTTTTAATCGCGAAACATTTTTTGCGAAAGAAATTTTTATTTGGCAATTCCAAAAAAAACACTTTTAAGCAGTGATCCCCGTGCACCGCGTTCAACCGCGTTCTCTGTTTTCTGTACTCGATCAAACACCAGCACCGCGTGTGCACGCGTACAAGCAAACCTAAACTCTGCCGTGTACAGTCTGTACGCGCACACGAACCTCGAGTTTAAAACCGAACCTTGCACCCCGGGTACAAACCCCGTGCAAGCCGACGACGCAGAAAAGAGACAAAAATAGTTCCCTCACGCTCCCTCTGCTGTAAAGCGGTGTTTCATTCTCCGCTGCAGTCACACTACAGTGTTTGCCACAGAGAGAGTGAGAAGCAGTCATTTTTTCGTCTCTTTACACGCTCTTCGCTCGCACGGCGTTGTACCCAAGGTGTGCACCCCGTGTTTACACCGCGTGTAAACTTGAGTGCGCCGTGCGGGGAGAACTCGAACATGGCAGCCTGGTGTGTTTGAGGTTCATCTGCACTGAAAACTTGTACGGCGTGTACGGCGTGCGCGCGTTTCGGGAAGACTGCGTTTAAATATGATTTTTCAGTGCAAAATTGTTTTCCTGCTTCAAATTGGCGTCCGTGTGTTTGATCAAGTCAAAACCCAGAACAAAGTGGAGAAGTATTACTTTTCGAAGCAACAGCTGAAACTGAAACACTAAATACAACTATTGTTGAAGAAATTAAGAAAATAACGAAATGAACACAACTTTTCCCCCCTTTTAATTGTTTTAAGCGAAAATAAGAATCAAAAAACAAACAGTAGCGAAATGGTTTTTTTTCACATAAAAATATGGAATTGGGTAATAGAAAAAAATACGTTTTTGAAGCAGCTATAAACTGAGTTAAAAAGCGAACGTTTATAGAGCAATTCCAGCTCAAATCAGGAATTTTTCTGATACTTTTGTACCCGACCCTCTCCGATTTCAATGAAACTTTGTAGACATGTTATCCTAGGCCTATATAAGCCATTTTTGTGTATATTGAGCCAATTGTACTCGAAAATGACATTTGAGAAGGGCGTAAGTCATTTAAATATTTTTGTATTTTGTAATTTAAAAATTACTATAACTCAAAGCCGTTGCAACGTATCAAAATTTGGTCAAAGACAAACTTGTAGGAAATTGGACGGGTTTTCTGAAAAAATACACTTTCTGAAACAAAAATACACGCCACATCTATGAGATTTTTTGATTTTTAAGTCTAAAACATAAATTTGAAGGTGATGTCACGATTTTTTTTCGTTCAAAATTTTTGAGGAAATAGCCTAAAATGTTACTAAAAGACTGACGAAAAATGCAGGATGGTATGTCTCTCCTAAAAAAATACAAAAATCATTTACTAAAACTGTTTTTTTTTTGAAAAGTGGTCTAAGCGTCAACATTTTTAAAAACCGGTAGTGGGAATTGATTCTCCAGACAATTTTACATAAAAGTCTCCATATTGACCATTGTCCTATGTCCAATCCTTGGGAAGATACAGCGGTTTTAAAAATAAAAATGTTGAAAAAACGGGATTTTTTGTGGTTTTTGACAATTTCTATATGACAGACTTGGTTTTTCAGTCTCGTAAATATTTTTAACGGAAAGCTCGTCCAATTTCCCATAAGTTTGGTTGACAGCATTTCAATTGGATGTAAGGGCTTACAGATATAAGCTTAATTACATTGCTTATAACTGAAAATAGATTTTTTTTTCAGTGTGGTAGAAACCAGGATAGTAAATTTAATTACGTAAATATAAAAACGATATAAATCAAAAAGCTGTCAAAGGCAAACTTATTATCTTCCCAAGGATTGGACATAGGACAATGGTCAATACGGAGACTTTTATGTAAAATTGTCTGGAGAATCGATTCCCATTACCGGTTTTTAAAAATTTTGACGTTTAGACCACTTTTAAAAAACACAGTTTTAGTAAATGATTTTTGTATTTTTTTAGGAGAGACATACCATCCTGCATTTTTTGTCAGTTTTTTGGTAACATCTTAGGGTATTTTCTCAAAAATTTTGAGCGAAAAAAATCGTGACATCACCTTCAAATTTAACTTTTAAACTTAAAAATTGAAAAATGACACAAAAGTGGCGTGAATTTTTGTTTCAGTGTATTTTTATCAGAAAGCCCGTCCAATTTCCTACAAGTTTGTCTTTGACCACTTTTTGATACGATGCAACGGCTTCAAGATACAGTTATTTTTAAATTGCAAAATACTAAAATATTTAAATACCTTACGCCCTTATCAAATGTTATTCTCGAGTACTATTGGCTCCATATACACAAAAATGACTTATATAGGCCTTGGATAACATGTCTACAAAGATTCATTGAAATCGGAGAGGGTCGGGTACAAAAGTACCAAAAAAAATCCTGATTTGAGCTGGAATTGCTCTATAGTAATTTTTAATTTGAAAATGAGTTGAGCCAACAATTGAAATCCAGTGAAATGAAATTACAAGCAAATCATCGACGGAATCACTCTTCCGGCAAATATTCGTTCCAAGAAATACCCTCAAATCATTGCCCAGCCACCAACGGCAGCCCCACCGGGCTAAATCTACTCACACACGACGTTCATCTTCCAGGTCGTTTCCAGGAACAGCCCCTTGACGTCGGGGTTTTCGGCCCGGCAGGTCAGCAGCTTGCCATCGTCCTCGGTGGACGGCGAAAAGCTCAGCGTGGACAGCGTCCGGTTGTGGCTGAGGATGTCGTCCTTGGTGCGGCGCATCTGCCGCTTGCCCTTGTACCAGGTGATGATGGCATTTGGGCGCGAGCCGCTGCTCTCGCAGGACACTTCGTACCGCTTGTCGGCCACGACCGAGCCCGGCGGATCAATCACGCGCACCGACAGTGGTTTCACTGGAGGGAAGAAGGTGGGGTTAAGAGCAAGATTAGCACCCGTGATTTCCCGGGGAAGATGATTGGATGGTTACACCGGGCGACAAAACGTTTTCTTTTTTGTGATTTTGTGAGTTTTTGAAATTCCTTAAAATCATGGTCTACAACAACGACTCAAAAAATTTTTTTTGTCGCCTAGTGTTTAATTGGCCGCCCACTTACGGTGCATGTCCAGCACGTAGCTCGTTTCCTTCGCCTCGACCAGCCGCGTGTTCATGGTTTGGCAGGTGAAGATGGAGTTCAGGTCGCTGCGCTGGATCGTCGGCCACAGCAGCCGGTTCTCGATGATGTCGCCCGAGGTGTGCTCGTACTGGTCGTCCACGATGACGCCGTTGATGAGCCACCGGACGGAGGGCTGCGGGCGACCTGGCGGTGGGAGAGACATGAGGATATGGGATTTCGTACTTGAATGATTTTTCTTGGTCACGTGGGATCGCTGAAAAATGTTTCGAGAAATCTGGCAATTGGATAAAATGACCCTTTTGGGTCAATGTAGATTCGAAAAGAATATTAAATTTCCCATAAAATGACATGTTCCAAAACTTTTTACAGTCAAGTAACGGAAAATGGGAGAATTTTTAAAAATTTTTAGTGTTTTTTTCGATGAACAATACGTTTTTTCGAAATTCTGAGTACGCCATCAAATCGAGCGTCTAATTTTACATAAAAGTCCCTTTGACACCAAATTTCTATCTCATCACCGTTTCAGGCTGCAAATTATTGAAAAACACCTCTTTTTTCGCATGTTCAAAAATGGAAGGGGTCGTACCGCCCCTCCGTCACGAGATATCAAAAAACGGACCATTAGCCTTTTCAACATGTTGAGTTATGTTTTAGATCATATTTTATAAATGTACGTACAAAATTAATTCATTAATTCTTAGATTCTTCCAAAGTTTTTAAAATAATCTCGTGATTTTTTTTTCTTCATTCCCTGTGCCCTGATCGAAATTTATAGTGAATTTGTATTGGCCTAAGACCAAATTCACATAATAATGTTAAAAATGAAATGCTAAAATGAAAAAAAAAAAAAAACAACAGGATTGACTGATTGACAAGAAACAAAGTTGAAAATGTCTTTCCCTATTTTATTTAAGGTCAATGCATCTTTTACGTATTTTAAGATTATTCTCGAGATCCTTTCGGATCAAATGCAAAAAGAATCGTTGAAAAAGCTGGAATTATGAGAAGAAAAAACTTGTCTATTTATTTTGACTAAGCTAAAACCAATTGTTTGCCTGAATGGAGGACTTTTTATGCTTGCCTATTGTGTTTGTAGGGAATAGCTGAATAGCTTGTTTTTTTTTAGTTTATACCAAATTTATTATGATTTCATTTGAGGCATTGATCATCAAATGCCACCGATTTACAATGTTAAAATATGAAACATTTGTGAAATTTTCTGATCTTTTCGAAAAAATATTTCCAACATTTTTAAACCAATACAAACATTTCAAATGGGCGTAATATTGAATGTTTGGCCCTTTTGTAATGTTTGTCTTGATTTAAAACTTTTGAAAATAATGTTTTCGAAAAGATCGGAAAATTTCACAAATGTTTCATTGAAAATCGAACCATTAGTTGCTGAGATATCGACATTAGAAAATGGTGGGTTGTTTGGGTGAGATTTAGAAAACATCAATTTTCCTGTTTTTAAACTCAGCAACTAAGGGCCGTATCAACAAAGTTCAAAAAATCGGAACATAGAGAATTTTCTCAGCTTTTCAAAAATATTTTTTTCAAAAGTGGACAAACATGTGCACTAATTTTAAAAAATGAAAAACTGCGACTATTTTCAAAAAAGTCACCTAAAACTGGATTTAACTTGAAAACGGTGCACTTATCAAAATTTCACTACAGTACATTTGATTGCAAATTTGATTTTACATCGAAAAATGAATTTGAAAAATTTTTGCGACCAATATTTCGATTTTAAAAAAAAATCAGTATTGATGAAAAAATCATAACTCGGTCAAAGATTTTTTGCACAACCTGGAAATTTCTGAAAAGTTGGCATTTGATGTCCTCTAAAACATATAAAAAAAAATAAAAATAGTGTTATTTTGCAAATCAAGTTTTAGTGACAAAAAGTTAAATAAAAAATCATCAATTTTTTTTACCGTGTATCATATTTTTTCAGTGTAGTCCATATCCATACCTACAACTTTGCCGAACTCACCAAATCGATCAAATAACAGATTTTTGAATTTTACAGATTTTTGAATTTTGATGCATAATTTTTGTATGGGCATTTGCCATGTTTGTATGGAAAATTATATGGACATACCAATGATGCAAAATGGCTTCTTTGGACATACCGAAGACACCAAAAAAGTTTCAGTCGGATTAAAAAATACAAAAATCAAAATTGAAGAAAAAAGACCGATTTCGTAGAGAATTGCTGATGATCAAAAATCTCAACCAAATAATCATAGAATTTATACAAAAATTTAGAATTGTGATATTGAATTTAAAAATAGTAACACATTTAATGATTCTGGTTCCTGTTTACTTTCCTTGATAAATTAATCATGTTAAGTTTCTTAGAATTTATAACAATTTCTGTTTTGAAAAGTAGGAAAAGTTTTCAACTTTAACTAATTTGACCCTTCTGGGTTATTTAAGAGTCGAAAAGTATATTAAATTTCCCATAAAATGACATGTCTCACACATTTTGACAGTTGAGTACCGGAAAATGGCAGCGATTTTAAAACTATGTTTAACTTTTTTTGATGAAAAATACGTTTTTTTTCGGAATTTTAAGAACGCCATCAAATCGGGCGTCTAATTTTACACAAATGTCCCTTTGACACCAAATTTCTATCTCTTCACGTTTGCGAGCTACAAATCACTGAAAAACGTGTCTTAGTAAAAAAACCAGAAAAATGAAAGGGGTCGTACCTCCCCACCGTCACGAAATATCGAAAAATGGACCTTGGATTCGTGATAAGGAACCAAAATAACCCCTTAGGGCAAAGTTTCACGCAAATTGAAGGGGGGTCGAGGCAACTTTTTCTGATTTCGTATGAGTTGGCGGAGAATGACCCAACTATTAAGTCAAAGCAGGCAGAATAAAGAAAAAACTGGGCTAATAAAGCTATACACTATACCAATTAACATTAGCAAGAAATCTTCCGATTTTTTTCAAATCTAATTTATAAATTTTTGCCTTTCTTACAAAAGACAGGTACAATATTTGCCTTTGGATCTGGCTAAAGAAATTGAAAAAAATAAATAAATTTGGAAACATCTCCAAAAATTCTTAAACGATCGATTTTTGACACAAAATCGATTGAAAGGACAGACTTTATCGATCTCCAATCTCCGATTTTTTTTTATTTGGCTCAAACTTTGTGCCATAGATGCAATTTTGACAGTTGTCCATAAATTAAAAAAAAAATCTTTTAAAGTAGTTTTTCGATCCATTTAATATCTTCGGCAAAGTTGTAAGTTGTACCTGTGAGTTGTAATGCTCAAAAATACGTACTTTTAATTTTAGTTTTCTTTATGTGTGTTAGGGGACAAAATCCCGCAACTTTTGAGCCAAAAATGTTGCCTTATAGTTAAATTTTAAAAAAAATATTGGAAAAAAATACATTTTTGAACGGTTTTGAAAATAAAATCAAAAACCTGTGAAGCTTCACTTAAATTTGATCTCTACAAAAAATTACAGTTTTTAGATTTGAAACATAATGCCCGTGTTAAAAATATTTAAATCCTAAAAGTTCAGAAAATTTCCAAAAAATGCGTCTGAGAAGAGTTGAAGAAAGGACCTTTGGTTGCTGAGATACAGCTGATAACACTACTCGACAAAACAAAACTTGTGTCAAGGGATTGACGATATCTCATCGGTTCCTCAGAGAAAAGGCATCCCCGAATCCGATGCAATCGACAGAATTTGATTTTATGTCCACGCGGACTGACGAGAAGCTGGTAAATTTTTTAACATAAAAAAATCGAACAATTTAAAAAAAACTTGCGTCTCCTCCCAACTATATGAGCCATCTACAAAAATATGGAGGCGCCTGGTGCATAGCCATTTCCTTTAAGCACAACGGAAACAACCAATACAAATGTATAAAAAAGTTGTCAAGTTCGGGGGGTCCACAGCTAGCATTTTTTGTACGATTATAAAAATAAATATTAAAAGTTTAAAATTAAAATATTTGAAAAACATTTTTTTTAAATATATTTGTTTACTAAAATTTTATGTTTCTCAAAGGTCTATGGGTACTTCGGGATGTCCATGGTAATCCAAGGACTCCCTAGAGTTAAGATCTATGAGTCTACCGCCGTAACAAGCAAGAGGTCGTCGGATTTTGACCCCGGATTATGTGCGTATAGCATCAGTGGATATGGTAGACTACTATATGAATGTAATGGGATGTACATGGTCATCCAAGGACTCCCTGGAGTTAAGATCTATGAGTCTACCGCCGTAACAAGCAAGAGGTCGTCAGATTTTGACCCCGGATCATGTGCGTATAGCATCAGTGGATATGGTAGACTACTATATGAATGTAATGGGATGTCCATGGTCATCCAAGGACTCCCTGGAGTTAAGATCTACGAGTCTACCGCCGTAACAAGCAAGAGGTCGTCGGATTTTGACCCCGGATCATGTGCGTATAGCATCAGTGGATATGGTAGACTACTATATGAATGTAATGGGATGTACATGGTCATCCAAGGACTCCCTGGAGTTAAGATCTACGAGTCTACCGCCGTAACAAGCAAGAGGTCGTCGGATTTTGACCACGGATTATGTGCGTATAGCACCAGTGGATATGGTAGACTACTATATGAATGTAATGGGATGTACATGGTCTTCTAAGGACTCCCTGGAGTTAAGATCTACGAGTCTACCGCCGTAACAAGCAAGAGGTCGTCGGATTTTGACCCCGGATTATGTGCGTATAGCATCAGTGGATATGGTAGACTACTATATGAATGTAATGGGATGTCCATGGTCATCTAAGCACTCCCTGGAGTTAAGATCTACGAGTCTACCGCCGTAACAAGCAAGAGGTCGTCGGATTTTGACCCCGGATTATGTGCGTATAGCATCAGTGGATATGGTAGACTACTATATGAATGTAATGGGATGTACATGGTCATCCAAGGACTCCCTGGAGTTAAGATCTACGAGTCTACCGCCGTAACAAAAAAGAGGTCGCCGTTTGGCTAAAGTGGTAAGCAAGGACTTTTGTTCATCGTTCAAACTTAAATATTTCGATAACTTTACATCGATTGTAGATCTTAACTCCAGGGAGTCCTTGGATGACCATGTACATCCCATTACATTCATATAGTAGTCTACCATATCCACTGGTGCTATACGCACATGATCCGGGGTCAAAATCCGACGACCTCTTGCTTGTTACGGCGGTAGACTCGTATATCTTAACTCCAGGGAGTCCTTGGATGACCATGGACATCCCATTACATTCATATAGTAGTCTACGATATCCACTGGTGCTATACGCACATGATCCGGGGTCAAAATCTGACGACCTCTTGCTTGTTACGGCGGTAGACTCATAGATCTTAACTTCAGGGAGTCCTTGGATGACCATGGACATCCCATTACATTCATATAGTAGTCTACCATATCCACTGGTGCTATACGCACATGATCCGGGGTCATAATCCGACGACCTCTTGCTTGTTACGGCGGTAGACTCGTAGATCTTAACTCCAGGGAGTCCTTGGATGACCATGTACATCCCATTACATTCATATAGTAGTCTACCATATCCACTGATGCTATACGCACATAATCCGGGCTCAAAATCCGACGACCTCTTGCTTGTTACGGCGGTAGACTCATAGATCTTAACTCCAGGGAGTCCTTGGATGACCATGGACATCCCATTACATTCATATAGTAGTCTACCATATCCACTGGTGCTATACGCACATGATCCGGGGTCAAAATCTGACGACCTCTTGCTTGTTACGGCGGTAGACTCATAGATCTTAACTCCAGGGAGTCCTTGGATGACCATGGACATCCCATTACATTCATATAGTAGTCTACCATATCCACTGATGCTATACGCACATAATCCGGGGTCAAAATCCGACGACCTCTTGCTTGTTACGGCGGTAGACTCGTAGATCTTAACTCCAGGGAGTCCTTAGAAGACCATGTACATCCCATTACATTCATATAGTAGTCTACCATATCCACTAATGCTATACGCACATGATCCGGGGTCAAAATCCGACGACCTCTTGCTTGTTACGGCGGTAGACTCGTAGATCTTAACTCCAGGGAGTCCTTGGATGACCATGTACATCCCATTACATTCATATAGTAGTCTACCATATCCACTGATGCTATACGCACATAATCCGGGGTCAAAATCCGACGACCTCTTGCTTGTTACGGCGGTAGACTCATAGATCTTAACTCTAGGGAGTCCTTGGATTACCATGGACATCCCGAAGTACCCATAGACCTTTGAGAAACATAAAATTTTAGTAAACAAATATATTTAAAAAAAATGTTTTTCAAATATTTTAATTTTAAACTTTTAATATTTATTTTTATAATCGTACAAAAAATGCTAGCTGTGGACCCCCCGAACTTGACAACTTTTTTATACATTTGTATTGGTTGTTTCCGTTGTGCTTAAAGGAAATGGCTATGCACCAGGCGCCTCCATATTTTTGTAGATGGCTCATATAGTTGGGAGGAGACGCAAGTTTTTTTTAAATTGTTCGATTTTTTTATGTTAAAAAATTTACCAGCTTCTCGTCAGTCCGCGTGGACATAAAATCAAATTCTGTCGATTGCATCGGATTCGGGGATGCCTTTTCTCTGAGGAACCGATGAGATATCGTCAATCCCTTGACACAAGTTTTGTTTTGTCGAGTAGTGTAATAGTAAAACATAATGGAAAATTGAAGTCAAGGTGAGATTTGGTCCAATTGGAAATGTTGAAACATGTGTGGAATTTTCTAATTAATCCGTTAATTTGTTTAAATTTTGGAATCAAAATTATTTTTTCGAAATGGACCAAGTTTTCAAAATTGAAAAAATAAAACAATATAATTTGTTGTATTGATGTTTAAAAATTCGATGAAAAATCGGCAATAGTAATTCAGAACAGAACTCATCAATACCTAACGCTTAGCCGAAGAAACAAAATCGATCAGTAAATTCCTTCCTAAGATATTAATTTTCGAATATTTAGGTTCCATTTTTGTTGGACAGCTGCCAAAATTGTATATAGACTTGCATGGGTGATCAATAGGGAGCCCAGAATATGGGACTTTTTTCTCAAAATATCGCTCGCCAAGCTGACTTTTGTTCTTTGAGCTATTTTAGAACTCTGGGCCAAACCTAAGCAAAGTCAGTCATCATTTACCCATTGATACTCGCAGGTGAAGTTTGTATTTTGTTTATATATTAATTATTAATGTTATACTTTTTTACACAGAAAAAGAAATTATGGTAATATTTATCAGAAAATGGTGACAGATTTTGTGTCACAAAAATGTGTAATATTACATCAGGAATTGGTGAATATACATCAGTTTCACACTTTTACACTTTTTTTTAGTGATATTCAAAAAATAGGTAATATTTAACCAACCAAAATTTCAACATTCCAAAATTCAACTTTTTTTTTTGTCTGTAGCCTGTAACAAAACGCTTTTCGATAAAAACTGTAATGAACTCCTTTTCATTTGGCCCATAAATGCTTACAAAATCCAATGAAAGCCACTGCCAGATGTGACCAGCGACATTTCCCTCCTCCACAATGGCGGCTACGGATTGGAACTATTGATTCTTACCTCCGGAGACACGACAGGTAATTACGACGTCATCGCCTTCCTCCTTGGGCCCGAGCTTGGTTCCGTTCATCAGCCGTCCCCAGCGGTCCAGAACCACCGGTTGCTCCGGCAGCACTGTAAATAATTAACGACCGGATTAAACATTCAGCTTTTGCTTGCTCGCTGCTGGAGTCAGGCTCACGAGGGGGTGGGGGTGTTGCATACTTCAATTTTAACGCTCGATCCGAAGCCACTCACAAAGTCGAGCTTTTCAGCTCGAGAGGTATGCCAACATCGGATTAACACACCCACCACCACCATCACCCGCCCTCCTTCAGGTAACAACCTTGTGTTGCTTAATGTGTAGCATCATTTGCTCCGGTGAATTCTCGAAAAGGAGGAAGCTTTTATGCAAAATAATGCTCATTCAGCACGGGGACGGGTTGGCAATTGCAGGTTGATCGAGAACTTGGCCGTCTCGTGTGGCTTCCCGATGGGAGAACGAAACAAAAAATTGCTCAACTCTGTTGAAGCGTTAATGAGTGCACTTTTTCATAGAGTTTACCCAGGCTGGGTGGTGATGCATGTGTGCGTTCGTCAGTTATGAATGAGTTAACACGACACTTGTATTCAGGAGTGGTTTTCAGTAAAAAAAGATTGATACAAAAGTGGTGGATAATTAATTCATAAGCTGCTGCTATGGATGTGTGGAAATTCAAAGAGGATATTAAAGATTTTTGACGACTAGTAGAAAAAATAGTAAAAATTGTTGTTGATAATTAATTATTTCTGGGAGTATTCACCTTCTAGAACATTCGCTGCTCTAAATAAGCTTGATATATCCTCGATAAATATATTTGTGTTCAATAATTTGGTGTAAATAAATTAGCAGTTTGCTTTTCACCACCGTAAACCGGGGTGACATTGAAAGGATTTAAATTTATTGTTGGAATATTTATCAACTGGTAATGTTTTTCTCAAGATTATTATTTTTCAAACATGTACTGGGGTAGGCCACACAAGGTCAATGCACCATTTTTGAAAAATTAGTTCGTTTAAAATTCTTAATTTGAATTCCGGGGTGACTTTGATAGTCATAATATGTCTTGTTAAAATCAGATTTAAGTTGTTCAAACTTATTTTTACGTCAAATGTACCATTTCTAAGGTTACTTATATAGTTTTCAAGGAATAATCAATGTTTATATTTAGTTAAATAAGTTTATAAGCTTTTTAAAAAAAGGCATTTTAATTTTAGGTGAAATTGTTGAAAAGTCAGAATTTTGCATGATATTCGTTCCCGGGCAGACGGTAATAACAAAATTAATAATATTTTAATAACAAATCCTGTTAAAATAACAAAAAGTGTTATTATTTTATCCTGAAGTTCAACTTCAAGAAGAAAAAATAATAACAGTTTCTGATAAAATAACAAAATTTGGTATTGAAGTGATATTATATTGAAAATGTTTAATAACACGCTAATAAGAGGAAATGTTATTATGTCTCCTAATAACAAAATTTGTTATTCGTTCGTTATACTGACTTAGAAATAAAATTACCATAAATCGCAAAAATGGAAAAGTTTCTAAGTGCCCATAACACAATCTGTTACTATTTTTTCTTTTGTTAAGTAATGTTTAGATCTTTGGGATAATTTTGTCTAATTTCGTCAGGGTCATTATTTTGGCCATGAAATGGGGTCCTTAAGCTAAAATCATTCTAAAAAGTTGAAATTTTGAAAGTTGATTTTTTTTATTATTTGATATACTCCCTAAAGGACTTTGTTTAAAATGGTTAGAACTATGGGATAATTTTGACCAATTTCGTCAGAGTCATTATTTTGGCCATGAAATGAGGTCCTAAGCTAACATTATTCTAAAAAGTTGAAATTTTGAGAGTTGATTTTTTTTAATTATTTGATATGCCCCCTAAGGGACTTTGCTAAAATTGGCTAGAGCAATGGGATAATTTTGACCAATTTCGTCGGGGTCATTATTTTGGCCATAAAATGGAGTCCTTAACGGTACACATCAACCATAGCTTTTGCACCCAGATTTCTGATACAGACATTTTAGTATCTTCAAAAATACGAGAACTATCAGTATGATTTTTTATTCATCCCCTAAATTACTGTATTCAAAGTTATTTACAACAAAGTTTGACTATTTTTACAATCAGATTCTTGCAGGATTGGGTTCGTAAGTTTGACAAATTTGGAATAAGAAGACAACAACTTCCTTGGCTGCTGTGCACCCTTAAGCTAAAATTATTCTGAAAATGTGAAATTTTGAAAGTTGATTTTTAAAATAATTTGATATGCCCCCTAAGGGACTTTGCTAAAATTGGCTAGAACTATGGGATAATTTTGATCAATTTCGTCGGGGTCATTATTTTGGCCATGAAATGGGGTCCTTAAGCTAAAATTATTCTGAAAAGTTGAAATTTTGAATGTTGATTTTTTTAATTGTTTAATATACCCCCTAAGGGACTTTGCTAAAGTTGGCTAGAACTATAGAATAATTTTGACCAATTTCGTCGGGTTCATTATTTTGGCCATGAAATGGGGTCCTTAAGCTAAAATTATTCTGAAAATGTGAAATTTTGAAAGTTGATTTTTTTTGTTATTTGATATACCCCCTAAGGGACTTTGCTAAAATTGGCTATAACTATGGGATAATTTTGATCAATTTCGTCGGGGTCATTATTTCGGTCATGAAATGGGGTCCTTAAGCTAAAATCATTCTAAAAAGTTGAAATTTTGAGAGTTGATTTTTTTAATTATTTGATATACCCCCTAAGGGACTTTGCTAAAATTGGCTAGAACTAATAAAAATTTTAACCAATTTCATCGGAGTCATTTATTTCACCATGAAGTGGGGTTTCAAGCTAAAATTAATACGATAAAATTAACTTTTGAGAGTTCATTTTTTTAAATCTAGTTTTATTCCCTAACGGATTTGGTTTATTTATTGAGAATTTTTGAAGTGTGAATAACAAAAACTGTTATTATTTTCACAGAGCCAGGAAGTCGGAGCTGACGTTGAAGTTCGAGCTGGAGTGAGACCTAGGAGACTGCATCGGATTCAGCAAATTTTCAGCAACTTTTACTTGGAGTCGGAATCTGTGAAGTCGGGTACTTTTGGAGAGCTGAAGTCGTCGTTGACGTCATATCCTGCATCCAGAGTCGGAGTTGTCTTCAAAGTATGGATTCAAAGTCGCTTGGAGGTACCCGACTCTGCAGCCCTGAATAGTACAGAGGAGTTATGGCAACTTTTATTTGTTATGGAGACATACCAGTTCAATAACATTTTTTGTTATTATGCTGCTCCACCTCTTCGCACAAAATAACAAATCTTGTTATTCCTTCATGAATACATGATAACAGTTTAAGTTATTCTTCGAACAAATCTTTGTTATTGATTTTTGTTATTTTAACAACTAATCCGATCATCCCAATAACATATTTCGATCTTTTCACAATATCAAAAACTGACCTTCCCAAGTTATTTCCGTCTGCTCGGGTTAAAACTAGTTTTGTTTATGAAATTATCTATAAATATTGGATTTCAAACTGATTTTTTTGGTACAGAAAGACTCGTTGCGAAACAATTGCGAGCATTTTTTAAATGAATCTTTCATAAATAATTCGAATAACAATCGAAAGAAGAGTCTTGCTCGGAATATTCGAATAAAGTTCTAAAAAACAGTAGAGTCAACAGAAATGATGCAGCATGCCAACTGACAAATTATCACAAAAGTGTTCTTAACTTGAAAACGGCGGGACTCTCCAAAAATAATTGTTTTTTTTTCGATTCCAAATTTGATTCTGCATCTAGAAATGATTTTTCAAATGTGACAATATAATCGTTATTTACAAATATTGTTTTTTTTTTCAAAAATTTATAACTTTGGTACGAGATTAGGTTTTTTTCTGTATATCTTACATAACGAACGTATAGACAATACTTCATACAATTTAACAAAATAAATCTATAAACCAGTAAAATTTAAAAAGTGAAAAAAAAACAAAAACTCAGAAACAATCCTATTTTAAAGCTGATTTTTACTTGAGCTTTTGGATTATTTTTTTTTTGAATTTTTGCTGGTTCTAATTGCGGACTGTAAAAATAAAAAGTATTTTTAAATACTTTAATACTTAAGAATTAAGGATTTTTTTTTCTAAAAGAGTGTTTACAAATATTTTATAAAGTATGGTTTGATTCAAAATAACCAAAATGTCAATAAGTTTCACTTGAAACGTAGAAAAGTTTGCTTCGAAAGAGCAAAAACTTTAAAGTGCTTTTTGATTTTAAATGTTTTGAAATCAGTACAAGTTCATTGAATATACGTGAAACTTCGCAAAATATAAATTTTGAATTTTCTAGGAAATACTAAAACACCGCTTTCTGATTTTTTTACCCTTTTTTAACAATTGACGTTAACCTTGGAAAATATTTCAGTTGAGTTTTTGGATGATTCATTATTAACCCTTTTTTTTGCAATTTACTGAGTAATTGGATAAATGCAATTGAATATATGATTAAAATTTTTGCTTAACTTTTAATGCTTATACCTATATTAAATGAAAAGTCAGTTTTAATCTTTATAGTTTTAATATTTATCTTTATCTTTCTTCTCTCAACATAAATAAGGGTAGACCAAATAGAGTATTAACAAAAATAGAAATGATTCGTTTAAAATGTACAATTTTAAAAATTAAATTACTTACATTTCTTTCATTACTCAATGATTGCTTTAACTACCCATTAATTACTTGTAATTTTTTCAATCACCATCCTTTACTAAATAATCAATGAATAACTGAATCACCACCTTAAAATCAAAGTCGTTAATCATTATTTGCCAGTCTGAGGCCTTGCTGGAAACCCTTGAATTTTATATCAATCATTTTCTTTTCAACCTTTATTTCGTGCAGGAGCGAAGATTGAGAAGTTGTCTTTCGAATTTTTCTCATAGTGTGAATCAAAATAAGTTTTTTTTTAAACAATCCAATTGCTGGCTGTGCTGTATGATTTTTCCTGTCAAATTAAAAACCTTATGCAAATTAGTTTCTGATAAAGATACTCCTGTTTTGAAAATAAAAGCAAACATCATCTGTTTGACAAATGAAACTTCTGATTTTGGTAAGGTTCAATCGAAATTTGGTTGTCAACATTAAAATTGATTAAAGATTAACGACCTTGCAAAAACTTAGAAAACCTTGAATTTTGTCACAGTCTTTTTAACTTTTTTGCCTTCCTCACCTTATTGAGGAAAGGCTATAAAATCACTCGAAAAATGAACTTCTCAATTAGACCTCCTAGACCCACCTTCATGTATACCTATCGACTCAGAATCAAATTCTGAGCAAATGTCTGTGTGTGTGGTGGGATGTTGATCAAAAAATTGTCACTCGATTATCTCAAGACTGGCTAAACCAATTTTGTCCGTTTTGGCCTCATTCGATCCGTCCTGGGGTCCCATAAGTCGCTATTAAAAATTATGGAGTTTAGTTAAGTACTTCAAAAGTTATGCTAAAAAACGATTTTAATAAAAGTTCGGAAGATTGTAAAAAGGGTGGTTTTTGTAAGAAAACCAGTCATGCTATACATTTTCAGAAAGGTTTTTAAAAGACCTTTTCAACGCGTCCAAGACATTGAAGATCTGACAACCCTATCAAAAGTTATAAGCACTTAAGTGTTATTTACGCACTTTTTGGAGGCCGGATCTCAGATATTTTGATGAAAACGTTGTCCGGATCTCTCATGCGACCTGTCGTTGGATAGGTTATCAAAAAACCTTTCCAACGCGTCCAAGATATTGAAGATCTGACAACTCTATCAAGAGTTATAAGCACTTATGTGTTATTTACGCACTTTATGGAGGCCGGATCTCAGATATTTTGATGAAAACGTTGTCCGGATCTCTCATGCGACCTATCGTTGCATAGGTAATCAAAAGACCTTTCCAACGCGTCCAAAACATTGAAGATCTGACAACCCTATCAAAATTTATAAACACACTAAGTGTTATTTATGCACATTTTGGAGGCTGGATCTCATGATCATCTCATCTTATCTCATGATATTCATGCGACCTATCTTTGGATAGGTAATTGAAAGACCTTTTCAACGAGCACGAATTGGATTGAAGATCTGACTACCCTATCATAAGTTGTAACCACATAAGTGCCCTGCAATATGAAGATCTGACTACCCAATCTAGTGGTATGAATAATGAGGCAAAATTGATAAAACTCTGAAAAACACCGCCATTTTGTGTCTATTTTGGATAGCACCCTTTAAATGTGAGGAAAGCATCAACCACCTAAGGGTGGATTAAGTAACGTTTTTTATTTTAAAGCTGGTCACATTTTTTTCAATAAGCTTTTTTTTAAATAAACAATCGATTGTGGATGCCAATGATTTAAACTCTGTAAATAAATGCAAGATCCTTTTGCAGAAATTTATTAGAGTTTCGATCGTTCGCACACACTTAGATTTGTTTACCGAATTCGGTAATTTAACATCGGTAAAGTTTAGATCGGTAAACCACCTGTCAAAATGAAGAAAAGAATTACCGAAAATCGATATTCTTTATGTAAACTAATGTCAAAAACAAAAACAATGCCGTTTGGCATGCATGATTTTTAAAACCTGCCAAACAAATCCTAGTAAACTGGCCAAAAAATTCTTGTCAAATATTTTATGTTGTTGTGAAGAACCACACGGTTCTTACTCCGGCGAACAAAATTGAGATTATTTTGTTTTATTTCAGTCTCAAGTCCGCTATTCATGCGTCCGGCTCATCCCGGTGTGTAGTAGGAACAAGTAATGGAAAAGGGCAGATCGTTCACTAGCCGGATCATGGTAGATTTGCGCAGGATAATGAATCTGGTTGGCCGGAACGTGAGAACCAGGAGATGGCTACCATCGGACAGGACTTCAACAAGACTTCCATCGGAACGGAAAATATGCAAGCTATGCAACCATACACGTCGGGACCAGTGAAACTGGCATAATGGCCGTAATGGACGCTAGTTTCGCAAAAGGTCGCCCACTATCGTTGCTCTGACCGAAGTGGCTATCAATTAAACGGTTCCAATTTTATTTTATTTGCATTCTATTCAATAATTTTCAATTAAATCCAAAAAATAAATGGTGCTTAAAAAAAGAATAAATAAAAAAGTTTAATGTTTATCGTTGAAATTGTGACTAATATATGTTTCAAACAGAGGAATGCAGGTTTTTATTCAATGATTTTTTTTTATTTTCATGATTTTGCTGTCAGGGTCTTGAACATGGCCAGGGATTTCCTTGTTCGTACCTGATGTCATATCATAACAGATGAAAACACCGTGATCTTTCAAAAACTTCTACTGGGAATCACAGAAAGATCTAAAATCAAAGAAATTCTCGACATCATGATCTTCGTGGCCAGGCTCATCACAAACGGCTAGCGCAACCTGCTTTGAACGTGCAACATCCGTTTTGAGTTTCACCTACTATCTTCCCGATTATTTCGGATGGTTGGCGATCTGTCCTAGTATGTGTAGTGTGCCTAATGGAGCTGCCACACGCTGGGATGAGCCGGACATCATGAACAGCGGACTTGAGGCTGGAATAAAAAAGAATTAATCTGAACTGTGTTCGCCGGGGTAAGAACCGTGTGGTTCTACACAACAACAGAAAATATTTGACAAGAATTTTTTGGCCATCGCAACCCCAGTTTACTAGGATTTGTTTGGCGGGTTTTAAAAATCATGCATGCCAAACGGCGGGATATAAAAGTCATTGTTTTTGTTTTTGACATTAGTTTACATAAAGAATTCTGATGTCTAACTTAACTTAAAATTAATTAAATCTTAATTTGTCTCATGTGATCAAATGAAATTAGTTGATATATTTTTAATAATATTGATCAAATAAATACCTGATATTTAAAATGTAAACGTTTATTTTAAAATTATGAAAAATAAAATACAGTTTTCAGGTTTTCGCAACAAACTACTACTACTACTGTCAGAGTGAAAATCTTCGATGAAATAATGTAAACATTTCGTGCTTGCCATTTCATTAGGGCACATAACTTTTGTAAATAAGAGTGTGTCCCTTTCACACGTTATGTAAACTGTCATTTGAGTGAAAGGGAAACACTATAGTTTACAAAAGTTTTGTGCCCTTTTGAAATGTTAGGCTCCATTTCTCCAATAACTTACCTATAACAGTCAGGTTGTAGCGATATGTTTGCGTTTGAATGGTACGAAAATCTATTCTACATCGATATAAACCTTGGTCGTGCCGTTTCAGGTCCTGTAAAGAAATGTCAAGAAAGCAATGCACCAATTTAAAACAAGTGAAATCCATTGATTTGACAAACTTTCCCACCATAAATTCCACTCTCGCCTAATGTCCCTTAAACAGGAAATCCCCCAAGCGGGGAAGCAACAACAAAAACAGCAACCTTCAACTCGTTACGTTCTTACCTTTATCAGCAACGATGCAGGTGATTTATCAATATTGAACTTGGCACGTGATCCAAATACCTCCGGCGCTGACCAGTGTGCCGGCTGGCGGGCCATCCTGTCACGTACGTCGAAGCTGTACCGACGACATCGACGGCACGGCCAGGTCCGGTTTGGTCCGATTTCCGATGAAGCGGTGTCCCCACGGGGTTGACAAAGTTTGGTAATGGGAAGATAGAGCAGAGCAAGAGTGAAGACTTTAAGTTTGAGGACGTTTTTAGCAATCGGCAGATGCAGTTTTGAAAACTGAAGCCATCTTAAAAACCAATTCAAGTTACGTACCTGTACAGTGGAATTCCTGCGCCATCCTTGAACCAGAGCACCATGCTCACCTCGGTCAGCGGCACCGTAATTGGGCATTGTAACTCGATGCTACGCCCCTCGACGCCCTCAACGTTGTAGGGTTCTGGAAAAAAACACAGAGAGAGATGGAACGAGGTCAGTGTCTGTTTTGAAATTAACCTTTGGATTTGAGAGCCCAAAGTTTGCCTGGTTCAACGAAATTGATGGGGCTTCTCGGACGATCTGGCCCGGACATGGCCCCGTGAACGGGCCCAGGGACCACAGCAGATTGTTAGGCGTTTTTGTTTTTGCCAAAGTTATGAATTTCCCAAAATTGAGTTTTGCGTGCGCTATTTCGAGCGCGCCCGAAATTTATCGTTTCTGGATGTGGTTTTGAGTGATTCTCGATGCGAGGGCTTGTGCGGACGATCCGGGGCTTCGGCCAGAACTGATGGACAATAGCACGCGTTCAACAATCAGCGTTGTTATAATCACATTTGGCGCAGGGCACATCCGCCGTCCGATACGCTTTTCATTTCAAATCAATATCCGATCCGGCGAGCAATTTCGACGCACAGCTCCCACGCACAGGTGTGTGGATGGGACCCAAAAACGGTGCCAGGACACGTGGTTTGATTTTTAGAAGCAGGGTTGAATGTTTTCAATTTTGGAATGTGCCAAAGTTTGTGAAGAAACATTTCAAATAATTTTGAATCAATGATCATTTGATTTGATTTAAGGGGTTACATACACGTAGAAAATCAATAAAATCATATTTCAGAAAATTTAATAAATCCACTAAAAACATGATTTTCCATTACTCCTGAAAGTTTCATGAAGATATTACATGATCTAACTGAGTTAGAGAAGATTTTAGGCTCAAAATTTTGCAGTGCGCAAAGCGAACTGTCGAACTTTGTGAGCGTTTTTCTCTGAACACCGAGTTGATTTAAGGGTGCCACGTTATCTCGAGATGGGATGGACAAAATTGGCTGAAATTTGAGATGAAGACTTGCAAGACATATTTCGTGTGCATGACGAAGCCCGATTTTGAAATTTTGCTTTTTAAATAAAATACAAAAATAAAAAACTGGCGATATTTTATATGAAAAATATAAAAACATTTTTATCTTTTTTTTCAAACAAACTTTTTGAAAATCGGACTTCGTCATGCACACAGGACCGGTTTAACGAGGCTTCACCAAAATTTTGAGCCGATTTGGTCAAATCAGTGTGGAGATATCGTGGCACCCGTTTTTTGAAACTGCTAACTTAAAATGGCTATATCTCGGCAATGATACAACCAAATATCTTCAAATTTATTTTGATAATAGTTGAAAATATATATTTAAATGCCCTTAAAACAGATTTAAAAAAAAGTTTCAGTGTGTGCTCAAACCAACTTCTTACATTTTTGTCGATTTACATGTATGTAACCCCTTAATTTGTGGCTGAAATATTGCAATGCTCAATTATTTAAAAAAATAATGGACATTTAGAAAAATTAACAATATGGTTTTCTTTCTAGAATAAACTTAATTTTTTTTTTCACATAACAAAAGTAAGTTTAATAAAAAAATATATTTTTTGTGGCTCAAAAACCATTTTGGAAAATGGTATTTAAAAATATTGGTATTAACTCACAATATGAAATGTATGAATATATATTTACACCCCAATTTTGTTTGAATAGCTGCCATTTTTTTTTGTTAAATGTTAATTGTAAATTTTTAATTGTTAATTGTTAATTGTTAATTGTTAATTGTTAATTGTTAATTGTTAATTGTTAATTGTTAATTGTTAATTGTTAATTGTTAATTGTTAATTGTTAATTGTTAATTGTTAATTGTTAATTGTTAATTGTTAATTGTTAATTGTTAATTGTTAATTGTTAATTGTTAATTGTTAATTGTTAATTGTTAATTGTTAATTGTTAATTGTTAATTGTTAATTGTGAATTGTTAATTGTTAATTGTTAATTGTTAATTGTTAATTGTTAATTGTTAATTGTTAATTGTTAATGGGTAATTCTCTACCAACTCACACGAAATCGGGAAAAGTTGCCCCGACCCCTCTTCGATTTGCGTGAAACTTTGTCCTAAGGGGTAACTTTTGTCCCTGATCACGAATCCGAGGTCCGTTTTTTGATATCTCGTGACGGAGGGGCGGTACGACCCCTTCCATTTTTGAACATGCGAAAAAAGAGGTGTTTTTCAATAATTTGCAGCCTGAAACGGTGATGAGATAGAAATTTGGTGTAAAAGGGACTTTTATGTAAAATTAGACGCCCGATTTGATGGCGTACTCAGAATTCCGAAAAAACGTATTTTTCATCGAAAAAAACACTAAAAAAGTTTTAAAAATTCTCCCATTTTCCGTTACTCGACTGTAAAAAATTTTGGAACATGTCATTTTATGGGAAATTTAATGTACTTTTCGAATCTACATTGTCCCAGAAGGGTCATTTTTTCATTTAGAACAAAATTTTTCATTTTAAAATTTCGTGTTTTTTCTAACTTTGCAGGGTTATTTTTTAGAGTGTAACAATGTTCTACAAAGTTGTAGAGCAGACAATTACAAAAATTTTGATATATAGACATATGGGGGTTGCTTATAAACATCACAAGTTATCGCGATTTTACGAAAAAAAGTTTTGAAAAAGTTACTTTTTGCGTTTCTCTTTGTTTCGTCGTCCGTGTCTGTCGCGGGTGACCATGAACGGCCATGATCGATGACGACCAACTTTTTCAAAACTTTTTTTCGTAAAATCGCGATAACTCGTGATGTTTATAAGCAAACCCCTTATGTTTATATATCAAAATTTTTGTAATTGTCTGCTCTACAATTTTGTAGAACATTGTTACACTCTAAAAAATAACCCTGCAAAGTTAGAAAAAACACGAAATTTTAAAATGAAAAATTTTGTTCTAAATGAAAAAATGACCCTTCTGGGACAATGTAGATTCGAAAAGTACATTAAATTTCCCATAAAATGACATGTTCCAAAATTTTTTACAGTCGAGTAACGGAAAATGGGAGAATTTTTAAAACTTTTTTAGTGTTTTTTTCGATGAAAAATACGTTTTTTCGGAATTCTGAGTACGCCATCAAATCGGGCGTCTAATTTTACATAAAAGTCCCTTTGACACCAAATTTCTATCTCATCACCGTTTCAGGCTGCAAATTATTGAAAAACACCTCTTTTTTCGCATGTTTAAAAATGGAAGGGGTCGTACCGCCCCTCCGTCACGAGATATCAAAAAACGGACCTCGGATTCGTGATCAGGGACAAAAGTTACCCCTTAGGACAAAGTTTCACGCAAATCGAAGAGGGGTCGGGGCAACTGCTGTGTGAGTTGGCGGAGAATTACCCTAATTGTTAATTGTTAATTGTAAATTGTAAATTGTAAATTGTAAATTGTAAATTGTAAATTGTAAATTGTAAATTGTAAATTGTAAATTGTAAATTGTAAATTGTAAATTGTAAATTGTAAATTGTAAATTGTAAATTGTAAATTGTAAATTGTTAATTGTAAATTGTAAATTGTAAATTGTAAATTGTAAATTGTAAATTGTAAATTGTAAATTGTAAATTGTAAATTGTAAATTGTAAATTGTAAATTGTAAATTGTAAATTGTAAATTGTAAATTGTTAATTGTAAATTGTAAATTGTTAATTGTAAATTGTTAATTGTAAATTGTAAATTGTAAATTGTAAATTGTAAATTGTAAATTGTAAATTGTAAATTGTAAATTGTAAATTGTAAATTGTAAATTGTAAATTGTAAATTGTAAATTGTAAATTGTAAATTGTAAATTGTAAATTGTTAATTGTAAATTGTAAATTGTAAATTGTAAATTGTAAATTGTAAATTGTTAATTGTAAATTGTTAATTGTAAATTGTAAATTGTAAATTGTAAATTGTAAATTGTAAATTGTAAATTGTAAATTGTAAATTGTAAATTGTAAATTGTAAATTGTAAATTGTAAATTGTAAATTGTAAATTGTAAATTGTAAATTGTAAATTGTAAATTGTAAATTGTAAATTGTAAATTGTAAATTGTAAATTGTAAATTGTAAATTGTAAATTGTTAATTGTTAATTGTTAATTGTTAATTGTTAATTGTTAATTGTTAATTGTTAATTGTTAATTGTTAATTGTTAATTGTTAATTGTTAATTGTTAATTGTTAATTGTTAATTGTTAATTGTTAATTGTTAATTGTTAATTGTTAATTGTTAATTGTTAATTGTTAATTGTTAATTGTTAATTGTTAATTGTTAATTGTTAATTGTTAATTGTTAATTGTTAATTGTTAATTGTTAATTGTTAAGTGTTAATTGATAATTGTTAATTGTTTATTATTAATTGTTAATTGTTAATTGTTTATTGTTAATTGGACGTTTTTGTATCAGCCAAATTTTAAAAATGATTTTTTAAAGGTACAAAAAAAAACACTCTAAAATTTTCCAAAAGGCCATTTTTTGTTGTTATAATGAATGTGCAATTCTAAAGAACATTTGTGAAATTTTGATGAAGTGCACCGTTATCTCTGAAAAAATGTTTTTAAAATAGCTAAGAAATTGAGAAATTGAATACCAAATCGATTTTCAAAATATTTAGACTAATAGTGCTACAAAATGCTTTGTAGGTACATCATTAGAGTTATGTCATTATCAAACTTTGTAAAATATCAATGAATTTATAAAAAAAAAGCTTTTACGTCTTTTATTGACCGGTGGTCCAAAAATTAAAACAAAAAAGCTTGATATGCCTTTTTTTGATAAAATGTGCAAATACATGCATTATAAAATGTATAAACTATTCAATTTATAATCGTTTATGCATTTTTTTCAGTGAAAATTTTCATTTTAGTCAATAATTTTTTATATGTCCCTTCACTTTTACTGGGATTTTTTTTTAAAAAAGGGCAGACAAATATAGTATTAAGTGTTTTAAAGCTAAGCTGTGTTGAAAAATTAAAAAAAAACTTAAAATCTATACCCAAAAACGAGACAATTGCGAAGGCCAAACTTATTTTGCTCCCCCGCGGAGTTGCCAAATTTACACCAAACAAAGAATCGTCCCGCTTCCCTTCTCCACTTCCGGAACATGGTGCAATGTCAAGGTGTCAATATCAGATGTGCATCAACCGACGCATCGCACCATGGCTCTGACTGTCCATAAACTTCATTACAGTGAACACTTGCCGGTGCCCGATGCCACGGACTCCTGTCAAACTGTGGATTTCCGCTGTCCACGCAAACCCGAAAAACAGGCCCCAAAACCGAAAGTCGCAAGCCTCTTTTGGCGGGGTGGGGACCATAATCTGCAGAAATTGATGGCTCCAATTATGACAGTAACCGCAAAATAATTTATGCACAAAAAAGGCGTTTACAGTGCACTGGTGCAGCAGCAGCAGCAGCAAAGACCGTGAGGGGGTGGTGGGAGCTTTACAGCCTGATGGGAGGACAAAAGCTCGGAAAAGCGCAGTGGTGCATGCCCATAGTAGGAGTAGGTAGTATAGATGACGTGGTGGCGATCCGCCACGTTGCCGCCGCCGTCATTCTAGATTTTTGGGCTTGGTTGGGTTTTTGCGGGGTATAGTTTTAATTACAGTCACTGGCACAAATAAAATGCAACATTTACGGTTTTTTTTGGCGATTTTGCTGTTACGTATATTTATAAAACGTTTTCATCGATATTTTGATATTTTTGCTCAAATCGAGGTGCAGATTCGAATACAGCGGACAAAATTACTTGGGAAGTTATAAAATTTTAATATTTTTGAATTTCGAGAGGGTTGACTTTTTGCTTGAAAATTTAACATTTTAAAACTAAGAAATACCCTCAAGTTTTTTTCTGAGTTTGTAAGGGCAGATGTCCTTAAATGCAACCTGGCCCTTAAATTGTGCCAGACGCTTTCTTAAGATATAAGTGTTTTAAAATTGCCTCTATTCATCATTAAAATGGCTGTAACATTCAGCCCTTAAGTCCTAAATTTATTTTTCAAAAATAAAATTGCATGTTGTTTTTGAGCTCTAAATGTGCTCAGAAATTCACCTTTCTTTAAAACTTAATATCATAAAATAAATTTTTGAAGGTTTGCTCTGCTAAAACTAGTCTAGAGATGGAAATTTGGTTCTTCGACAATGTTGCTTAGATTGACATGACCAACAACTTTTTACAAGCGAATAAAAACAACTCTTCTGAAGACACCAAAGCTCCAAAACTTCGCCAAATTACATTTTCCAGAATTTTCCACTTCACTTAGTTTTATGAACACTGTACAATGATTTGATTGAAAGTTACAGTTTATTTTTTGTCGCTTTCAGAAAATGTTTTTTTTTTTAGATTGACAACACTGTTTTCGATTTTGGCCATCTTTTATTTGGGCTCAAAAGTTGGTAAAAATGTCCAAATGTGACTATCCTAAATAGATTATTTTGAACGATTATTTTGTGTTACAAAATTCTTCTTATTAAATAATAAATAGAAATATTTTTAAGCGAATTTTTTTCCAATATTTTTTTAACTTTTTACCCTCTGATGCAATTATTTCGAAGAAAAAATATTTTTCTTGTTCTGAGGTCAATTTGAGAAACTTTGGTTCTACGAAAAACTTTACTTCTCCTATATTTAAAGTTGCATTTATCTTGATAAGTTCATGTTTCATTATGAGAGTATTTTTTTCCTTACCTTACTGAGGAAAGGCTATACAATCACTTGAAAATGAAACTTCTTATTACGAGCTCCTAGACCAACCTTCACGTATACATATCGACTCAGAATCAAAAACTGAACAAACGTCTGCGTGTGTGTTTGGATGTGAATGCGTGCACCGAAAAATTCTCACTCAATTATATCAGCACTGTCTGAACCGATTTTAATCGCTTTGGTCTCATTCTATCCGTCTTGGGGTCCCATAAATTCTTATTGACAATTATGAAGTTTTGTGAAGTAAATCAAAAGTGATGTTAAAAACCATTTTGAGGAAAGTCCGGAAGATCTTAAAAAGGGTGGTTTTGTAATTTTTAGAAAAGTATTTAAAAGACCTTTCTAACGAGCCCATAGCATCGATGATCTAATAACCCTATTAAAAGTTATTAGCACTTAAGTGTTATTTATACTTCTTTTGAGCAGGATTTCAGATATTTCGATAAAAGCAAAATCCGGATCGATAATGCGACTCATAGTATGTTGGATAATTAAAAGCCCTTTAAATGATTTTCAATCTGCTAACTCTAGGATTTGTAGGTTGAACATTTCTATTTTACCAAAAACAAACAATGTTATTGTGAGGAAGGAATCAACCACCCTACAGTGCACAGTGGGCAAAATGGAACCCAAAATCGGACTTAATTGAACGCGGCTGGTTCCCTGGTGTGAATAATACTGTTTCTAATGTAAAAAAAATCCGGGGAATCGATTGATAATGGTTTCATCCACCGCACGAAACGGCAAAGGGTCCATTTTGCCCCAATTCCCCATTTTTTCACATTTTTTCTTGAAAATCGGTCTGTATTTAAAGCGGAGGCTTTATGCGGCCTTCCAAAATGCACTTAACTTATGTGAAAATGTCCCAGGAATCCAGTAAAAATAACCACTTGCACCGCAAAAATCATCTAGGGTCCATTTAACCCCAATTTCGCTATAAACGCATTTTTGGCCGTTTTCAAATGTTAGGTCAGATTTTAAAAATCTGAAAATATTTTTATCGTAAAGATCAGACAATTTTACATAAGAATGACGATTTGCACTTGAAAGTTTGACACATTTATGTTGACATAGAAATTAAACTAAATAAAAAGATTGAAGAATCACTTTTGGGCCAATTTTCCCAAACGCAGAATAAACTGCTTTTCACATAATTTTATTTTTATCAACATAAATGTGTCAAACTATCAAGTGCAAATCGTCATTCTTATGTAAAATTGTCTGATCTTTACGATAAAAATATTTTCAGATTTTTAAAATCTGACCTAACATTTGAAAACGGCCAAAAATGCTTTTATAGCGGAATTGGGGTTAAATGGACCCTAGATAATTATTGCGGTGCAAGTGGTTATTTTCACTGGATTTCTGGGACATTTTCACATAAGTTAAGTGCATTTTGGAAGGCCGTATAAAGCCTCCGCTCTAAATACAGACCGATTTTCAAGAAAAAATGTGAAAAAATGGGGAATTGGGGCAAAATGGACCCTTTGCCGTTTTGTGCGGTGAATGAAACCATCACCAATCGATTCCCTGGATTTTTTACATAAGAAACACTATTATTCATACCAGGGAACCAGCCACGTTCAATTAAGTCCGATTTTGGGTTCCATTTCGCCCACTGTGCAGTGGATTAAGTAACGTTTTATGCTTGTTTTTGCATACTCATTATTGCTTAACATTATATAAATGCCAGTAAAAATACATCCAAAATTTAACCCTTAAAAAATACAAAAACTAAACCTACATAGAAAAAAAAAGTTGAATTTTAAAAGGTTGAAAATTCCGGTTGGTTTAATATTACCTCTAATTTGTGTCATATTACTTTAAAAAAATGTTTGAAAATGTGAACCAGATGAATATTCATTAAAAAAAATTCATTAAAATTTCATCATTTTCGGAGGTCAAAAAAATATTTTTTTTTATTTCTTGATGAATATTAACATATTTTTTTCTGTGGTAGTCTAACTTCCAAACCTCAAGTATTCTAAAATTTTAAGAGTTTTTCTTCCAAACACTACCAAGATCAAAACCTGGTAGAATTTTTTTTAGTGAATTTAGAGGGTAAAGGATTAACTTTGCCGAAGGCTTAAAATCAATCAGACTCAATCTTAGATCAATCAGTTTCTGAAATACCGATTTTCAAACATTTTGATAGGCAAATACCGAAATTACATGGGACAATGTCAATCAAATATCGGATTTATATGCCAAAAATTATTGTATTTGTTGAATGGGTTTATTTTTTTCTTCTGCCTTTAAGTAGAATTAAAAGGGAAAAAGCTGTTTTGAGTTTGAAGTGAAACAAATACTTCAATGTTTGTACCTTTTTAAATTATATTTATGAACTTTTTTAAAACCGGATCTCACATCATCCGTTCCAAATTTTGATAGGCGAATTCAAAAGTCTGAAGATCTGGTAACCTGTCTCACTGTAGTGATATTTATGACTTTTTGAAGCCGGATCTTAATTATCTAAATGGAAACTACACTCACAGTTGGGCAGCACCATCCGAGAGAATAAAGAACACAATCTGGTAGTATAAAGGTAGGGGAACAGCATCTAATTCCAGCGTGCCTCTAATGTTGGCGAACAGAACTTTGACATTCAATTAAAGCTAATTAAAAGCGTTTTCAACTGAAATCGAGTGATAAATAGCTCAATAAGAAGTGAGCAAGCAAGTTTCTATCAAAAGTTTTGCAAAATTAGTTGTTTAAATAGTGAAAATCAGTAAATTGGATGGAGTTAGGAGCGGGTGCTTAACCTGCCAAACATACGAGAATTCCCCCTACTGTGAACGGACACAGAGGATAAATCCTGAGATTGACGAGAGCGTTATTCTCATGGGTTCATTTTCAAAACAGTTCATCAACCAAAAAAAGTGCCGTTATCGATACTCGAGCCCAAGACCTTTGACATATGGAACCGCGCCTTTGCCGTATAGGCTACCAAAGTTCAATGACAATGAGTTGGTCATTTACCAATATAATCCACTCAAAGGCATGAACTGTTTCAATGAAAAAATGAACACAATTTCGGGATGGTTCACCCGCGAGAGGTTTATTCTTCCATTTAATTTTGGTAGAGCTATTCTGTTTGCTTTCTACTGTGGGTGTATGTCCAGATCCATCATTCGAGTCATCGTTGGTTAGTTAAGCGAAAGATCTGACCAACGAATTTAAAATTTTGAAGATCTCGCAATATTGTCTCAAGTAATGACCTCCTAAGAGATATTTATGCACTTTTTTAAGGCCGGATCCTAGTTGGAATAAGTACACTCAAAATTCCGAGTCGAGAGAATCGTTCCCTCAAAATTTATTGAGGGCTCAGAGCCAAAATCGAGAGAATAATTCTATCAACTCACACCACCATAACAAATGAGTTTATTCGTCAATTGATACAATAAATCTCCAACAAGTGTCATACATCGACATCTGACCACTCCTTAGCCACCAGGCTGTGGTAGCCGAGGCAGTAAAGTCCTTGGGTTAGTATGTCAAAGGTCTACGGTTCGATTCCAGTAGTCGACATTTTTGGTTTTTTTACGGATGATTTTTTTTTTGCAAATGAACCTTGAGAGGATAATTCTATCGCCCATCTCGAGCTGTGTTCTCTGTGTCCGTAAATGGAACCACTATTCTTTCGTTGAGGCCATTATTCTCTCGGACAACCGCTGCCCAGTTTTGGGTGTAGGTGTCTATTACCATTACGGTTGATTTGTTTTAAGATGAGGAAGGCACCAACCACATGCTGCAAATCAGTTGGCATTTAGTTGATTGCAGTTACTTTTATCATTAAAATTCCTTATTGTCAGCCATTTTTTTTAAGCTTCGATTTTTGTGACATTTTTGCAACATTCCTAATTATAATGAGAAGCTGCAAAATTAAAAGTACGAGAAAAAACTAAAACGTGCTACAGTGAGTGACTCCAACTTCGTGACACCAACTGCACACGTGGCACTTTGCCGACCATGAGTCCTCGGTGATGGTGATGGCGGCGTGTGTGTGCGCGCGCCGCGATGAGGACGATAAATTATGGTCCAGACCGCCCTCAATTTTTGTGCACACGCATTCCACCGCGTCGCGGTTACACGGAGACTGTCCAGATCCGGGGGCCTCATTCCGGAAGTTCGGTACTTTTATCCCGCTGCTGATGGTCAAAAAAGGGGGGGGGATGAGGGTTGGTTTGGGTGTTTGCATGGAAATTACAGCCAGATAATCAACCATTTTATTCTGTCCGCGACCAACCAGGACGAAAACAACAACCTGCACACACACAAACACGTGCGCCGAAAAGTGGTTACACCCCGACCGGTGTGCGGTTGATCACCGCGGAAAGGTGCACTTTGGCCAGAAGCCACGGATGCATCGATGCCCGCTCGGTGGAGATGATAAATTATTCCCCACACGGGAACCACACTCACTCGGACACAGTATTTTGCTTTATGGTCTGATGGATCAACATGATTAAAAATATGATGAGCCCTTTGGATGAGGCAATGCCTGTGCCGTGGGCAAGGTTTGACGTCCCGGGAAATCCTTTGCCTCGGTCGATTTTCGATCACTTTTCGACGATGTAATTTTACAGTAAATGGCGTTCAGTGAAGCAAAGTTACTTTACTGCTGGCGTTTCCCGATATTAAAATAAATTAAACATGATAACGATTGTATCGATGGGCCCATGTATATTGAGAATCATTATTTATAAAAGTTAATGATGATGTTTAATTGATGACCATTGCCAAATGCTTTCAAAAATGCCATTAGTAAGGTGCTGAAAAAAATTAATCAAAATTCTTTTCTATTAAATATTGTATGAAAATTAATCGAAATCAGCCGATTTCGTAGAGAATTCCTCATTTGTCACAACTTTTGTGAAGACACAAAAATTCCAAAATTTCACAATTTTCCAGAAAATCTGTAAAAAAATCTGAAAGTATGTCCAGATCTATCATCATGGTTAGTTAAGCGAAAGATCTGACCAACGAATTTAAAACAGGACTGTTTAAAAATATATATTACTCTTCTCATTGAAAAGTGCCAGCGACAAAATTGGGCGAAAAGTTCATCGCCCGGAGATCGCGAGTTGGCGCGAGCGAATGAACACCGCGAAAAAAGATTCGGGGGTGCATTGTGGTTAAATGATTATTTCGTTATTCGGTTTAATTAGAAAATAATTATTTTTTCGTACATATCGCTACTTTGATGCGATGTAATTAATTTTTACAGTAAATTAGGCATTGTTATATCAAATTTGACCTTTCAATCGCACTAGAATGGCCAAATTTTAAAACAACAATGTTTGCCAATTTGACCTTTTTACCCCCAATTCCCCTTGTAGAACAAAAGAAAAATTCATCCGCGAACTGTCAGCAGCACGCTGTTTTGTTTGCTAGATCAACATTTGGAAATGTCGAACGTTAAAGGAAATCGCTCAATAAATGGAAATTAACCGATTTCAAATGTTTTGGCCGCAAATGAAAGTTTAGGGTGGCTAATTTTTGATTCCGATCTGTAAAACTTGTTCTGGCGAGGGTTCTGGGTTGCATTTAATTTGCGGAGAAGGTTTTTCAATCCACCAGGGGCTTATTCGGGGGCAACAGTCCTGTCCTATTTTTTGCATTTAAATGAAAAAAGTGATCAGAGATGGTTTTCAATCTGTTTTTTACCGTTGAACATAACAATTGACTTAGGGCTTTAGGACCCTATTGTCCGCCATTACGGGGTTTGTTTTCCGGTACCCCCTGAGATCATGCGTGATCAATGGAGGTCTATATGCAGCAATTCCCCACGAAAACAGCATGGAAAAAACAAAAGTGCTCGGATCGGGGTCAAAATTTTTCTGAGGGTTCCCTGGCCGAAATAATTCGACCTGTATTTTTTTGTTTGGCCATTGGGGTGACCTGCGCCGGTGGTCTGAAAAATGGAAATTTTCGTCGATTTTCGCAAAAACCATTTTTTTCGAAAAATCATAACTCCTCGCCATTTTAACCGATTTCAATTTTCTTATACGCAAATGAAAGGTGATAAGTTGGTGATAAGAAAAATAGTAAGAAGTTTCAAAAATCTAGCCTAACATATGAAAAGGGCGTATGAAACTTTAAAATGCCGTTTTGACGGTGTCTGAACCAAAGAGCTTATGTCTGGAAATATTTTTAGCGGATTTCCCGGACATTTTTACGTAACAAACCAAAAAATGGGAGGAGTTCATTAAGGGACCATCCACAAACTACGTGGACACTTTTTTTGGAAAACCCAAACCCCCCCGCCCCCTCGTGAACAATTGACCATACAAAAAAAAAACTTTTTTGTATGGAGCATGGACAATCGCCATACCTCCCTCCCCTAAATTGTCCACGTGGTATATGGATGGTCCCTAACAGGATTCCGAGATATGATTTTTTAAAAATAAAATCCGTGTTTTTTTACGCTCCGCGCGCAAAAACCGGAGAATGCCGAAATTGGCAAAAAATCAACTTTTTCACTAAAACTGCGATAACTTTAAAATTTCAGCGATGACCTGTTTGGGGATCAAAATTGTTTTAATTAAAAGACGCAACTTTTGGTACCCAGACATGTCATCGTTGAAATTTTAAAGTTATCGCAGTTTTAGTGAAAAAAGATGATTTTTTGCCAAATTCGTCATTCTCCGGTTTTTGCGCGCGGCGCGTAAAAAAACACGGATTTTATTTTCAAAAAATCATATCTTGGAATCCTGTTAATGAACTCCTCCCATTTTTCAGTATTTTATGTAAAAATGTCCGGGGAATCCGATAAAAATATTTCCAGACATAGGCTCTTTGGTCCAGACACCGTCAAAATGCCATTTTAAAGTTTCATACGCCATTTTCATATGTTAGGCTAGATTTTTGAAACTTTTTACTATTTTTCTTTGAAAGGCTAACTTATCACCTTTCATTTGCGTATAAGACAATTGAAATCGCTTAAAATGTCGAGGAGTTATGATTTTTCGAAAAAAGTAGTTAGTCTATGTTTGTTTTTCATGCTAAACACTGCAAATATTAAACTTACCAGAAGTTCCGGATTACCGAAACTGTTGCCCCCAATAAGCCCCTGATGGATTGAAAAACCTTCTCCGCAAATCAAATGCAACCGGAAGCAACCCGCCGTTAAAATCGATTGCCGCAGTGCCCAGAACCCTCGCCAGAGCAAGTTTTACAGATCGGAATAAAAAATTAGCCACCCTAAACTTTCATTTGCGGCCAAAACATTTGAAATCGGTTAATTTCCATTTTTTGAGCGATTTCCTTCAACGTTCGACATTTCCAAATGTTGATCTAGCAAACAAAACAGCGCGCTGCTGACAGTCCGCGGATGAACTTTTCTTTTGTTCTACAAGGGGAATTGGGGGTAAAATGGTCAAATTGGCAAACATTGTTGTTTTAAAATTTGGCCATTCTAGTGCGTTTGAAAGGTCAAATTTGATGTAACAATGCCTAATTTACTGTAAAAATTAATTACATCGCATCAAAGTAGCGATATTTACGAAAAAATAATTATTTTCTAATTAAATCGAATAACGAAATAATCATTTAACCCCAATGCTCCCCCGAATCTTTTTTCGCGGTGTTCATTCGCTCGCGCCAACTCGCGATCTCCGGGCGATGAACTTTTCGCCCAATTTTGTCGCTGGCATTTTTCAATGAGAAGAGTAATAAACTATTTTGGTAACAAATAATTTTTTTTACTAGTGTTTAAACCCTTTACAACCCAACCCCGCCGGGCTTCGATCTAAAAAATCACCAAAAATCTATTTTTCAATCAATTATTGATCTTATAAGCAATAGGCATTATATTGTAAGTAAAAAGAAGTATGCTGTATATTTTGTAGTGTCCTAGACTATGCCTCTACGCATTTTTTTAATAATTTAAATGATAATAATGCCATTCTAGAGCAAAAAAATGTGGAAAAACAAGCAAAAAAATAAAATTTTACTGTAAAAACATGAAAAAATTAGAAAAGCAAAATGGATTGATGGGAGGTGTAAGGATGAACAAATACTACCAAAAACAAAGCTGGAGTTTTTTTTTTTTTGAAAAGGTCCTATAAACCAAACTTTAATTTTTTGCTTTTTGGGTGTTTTTTAATACCCCTGACTCAAGGCGGTTCTAAAAACACCCAAAAAGCAAAAATTTAAAATTTGGTTTATAGGTCCTTTTAAAAAAAAACTCCAGATAGATAAACTAATCAAGATAAATGCAAATAAAAATATTAACAATAAAACAAGAAAAACACAAAAAAAGAGAATAAAAGTGCTCAAAATTATCTCCTGAACACGGGAAAAATAAAAATCTAAGAGTAAAAAATTTGGGCAGTAGAGAGTTAAAACGGTTTAATTTCAGAAATAATGATTGCAAAGGCAATTTTTCTCATTTTTTGTCCAATAAAAAGATGGGATATTGTTGAGGAAATGAGGGATTGCTTATTCTAATATCACAGCTTAACGAAACATTCAATAGTAAGTATTAAAAAAAATATGTGTCAATTTATGATCAACTTTGCGGTTTGAATGGAGTAGGTGTTAACTACGCCTATTCAGAAAAAAATAGCCAATTATTGAATAAACGGTGCTTAATCCACCTTACGGTGGTTGATGCTTTCCTCACACTAATAAAGTTTTGATAGGGTTGTCAGTTTTTCAATCTATTGTGCTCATTGGTTCGGACTGTTTCGATCAAAATATTTGAGATTCGACTTCAAAAAATGAATAACTAACACTTAAGTGATTCAAAATTCACCCATTTTACAATCATCCGGACTTTTGCTAAAATAGTTTTTTTAGCATAACTTTTGAAGTACTTAACTAAACTTTAAAGTTTTCAATAGCGACTTATGGGACTCCAAGATGGATTGAATAAGTCCAAAATGGTCCAAATCGGTTCAGCCAGTCTACAGATAATCGAGTGACATTTTTTTGATCAACACCCCACCACACACACAGACATTTGCTCAGATGTGAGTCGATGTGTATACGTGAAGGTGGGTCTAGGAGGTCTTTATAAAAGTCTATTTTTCGAATGATTTTATAGCCTTTCCTCAATAAGGTGAGGAAGGCAAAAAAAAATATATTAAATATAATACTAATAATATAATATAATATAATATATTAAATATAACACTATGATAAGTAGCACTCATAACTTGTCGTCTGTTGAATAATAGTTAGACAGCTGTTTTTGATCAACATACGAGAAAAAAATTCAACGTTAGTTAAATAACAGTTTGTTTCACTACTTGTATAACTGACTTATGTAACTCTTGAGATTTGTGCCATACAAGTGTTAAAACACAGTCAACTTTACTCTTTTCCAACTTTAACACACAACATAGAGATTATTCACTCGCTCCGAATTCCATCCAATTTGCTGATTTTCACTATTTAAACAATTTATTTTGGAACAATTTTGATAGAAACTTGCTTGCTCACTTCGTATTGAGCTATTTATCACTATATTTCACTTGAAAACACTTTTTATGAGCTGTAATTGAACGTCAAAGTGCTGATTTGCCAAGATTCTGTTCCCTCATCTGCAATGTTTTACTCGAAAACAGTTTGTTGAATAAAAACAATATTGCACTGTTTGTTTCACTGCTTATCTAACATTGTCATGTGATGGCATCTTCTAAAAACTGGGCGTGGCCAACCATTCTATAAATAACCTTAGGTTTTCTCGCTTTGTTACACAAATGTTATCGGAAAATAGATTATATAACTGATGGTCAACATACATATTCAACTTGACATTGCGTGTTGTTAGGTTGTGTATACTTGTACATGAGAAATTTAGAGTTTCAAAAATGTTTATTTATTGAAGATTGCAATAGTTTTGATTGTTGACTGATTAATTTGTAAACTTTTCGCTGGTAAAAGCTACAAAAAATACCGATTTTCAATATTACTCCGTGGTACGGTAATCGAAATGACAGTTGAAACGGTTTGTTATAACAAAGTTATATAGGGGAGTTATAAAAACTGATTTGAAACAACTTATATAACTTCAATCCCAATGACAGCCTTCGTTGGAGTTAAGTTCTTTAGCTAACAAAACAGACAGCAACCTTCTTATGGAAGCTTGGGCCAGCTTGTTTACTATGAAGCCCCGTGGAGAGATGTGGAAGCGCGCCTGGACCTGCCGTGGAGATAACAACAAATCGTCGAAGTCATCGGATCGAATCTTGGGACAGAGGAAGTTCATCAAAAAAGTAAAATCTAAAAGTTCGCCATGCAGGGAATTTCACACTAATCACATGCGCGCCATGATTGTTTTTTTCTTTTTTTTAATTCAATTTTGAATTATTTTAAATGAATCTTGCAGAAACAAGCGTACTTTTTTACTAGCTTCGTCGTTGATTGACATTCTAATAAGAAACGTTTGTTTACATGTAAGTTAGTCGACGGTTAGATAGCTGTTTTCAATCTAACTTTCCTTTCCAGTGTGCGCTTTGATTTGACAGCACAGCCGTAAACCACGCCCCCTTTTTTCGTTGAATCTCTTGTTAGATGGCCCATTGTTGTCAAATACATTTGTACAACTTTCTCTGATAACTTGCATCTTTTCTGGCAAGTTATACAACCAAAAAAAGTGCGCTTTTTTCCAGTTCACAGGAGTTATAGAACAAGTTGTGGTAACGAGGCGGATTGGTTATGGGTAATTCTCTACCAACTCACACGAAATCGGGAAAAGTTGCCCCGACCCCTCTTCGATTTGCGTGAAACTTTGTCCTAAGGGGTAACTTTTGTCCCTGATCACGAATCCGAGGTCCGTTTTTTGATATCTCGTGACGGAGGGGCGGTACGACCCCTTCCATTTTTGAACATGCGAAAAAAGAGGTGTTTTTCAATAATTTGCAGCCTGAAACGGTGATGAGATAGAAATTTGGCATCAAAGGGACTTTTATGTAAAATTAGACGCCCGATTTGATGACGTACTCAGAATTCCGAAAAAACGTATTTTTCATCGAAAAAAACAATAAAAAAGTTTTAAAAATTCTCCCATTTTCCGTTACTCGACTGTAAAAAATTTTGGAACATGTCATTTTATGGGAAATTTAATGTACTTTTCGAATCTACATTGTCCCAGAAGGGTCATTTTTTCATTTAGAACAAAATTTTTCATTTTAAAATTTCGTGTTTTTTCTAACTTTGCAGGGTTATTTTTTAGAGTGTAACAATGTTCTACAAAGTTGTAGAGCAGACAATTACAAAAATTTTGATATATAGACATTAGGGGTTTGCTTATAAACATCACAAGTTATCGCGATTTTACGAAAAAAAAGTTTTGAAAAAGTTACTTTTTGCGTTTCTCTTTGTTTCGTCGTCCGTGTCTGTCGCGGGTGACCATGAACGGCCATGATCGATGACGACCAACTTTTTTAAAACTTTTTTTCGTAAAATCGTGATAACTTGTGATGTTTATAAGCAAACCCCTTATGTATATATATCAAAATTTTTGTAATTGTCTGCTCTACAACTTTGTAGAACATTGTTACACTCTAAAAAATAACCCTGCAAAGTTAGAAAAAACACGAAATTTTAAAATGAAAAATTTTGTTCTAAATGAAAAAATGACCCTTCTGGGACAATGTAGATTCGAAAAGTACATTAAATTTCCCATAAAATGACATGTTCCAAAATTTTTTACAGTCGAGTAACGGAAAATGGGAGAATTTTTAAAACTTTTTTAGTGTTTTTTTCGATGAAAAATACGTTTTTTCGGAATTCTGATTACGCCATCAAATCGGGCGTCTAATTTTACATAAAAGTCCCTTTGACACCAAATTTCTATCTCATCACCGTTTCAGGCTGCAAATTATTGAAAAACACCTCTTTTTTCGCATGTGCAAAAATGGAAGGGGTCGTACCGCCCCTCCGTCACGAGATATCAAAAAACGGACCTCGGATTCGTGATCAGGGACAAAAGTTACCCCTTAGGACAAAGTTTCACGCAAATCGAAGAGGGGTCGGGGCAACTGCTGTGTGAGTTGGCGGAGAATTACCCTTATAGAACCAGTTAGGATATACGTTTATCTGACAAAGTGTGTTGCTTGGGTAACCAAAATCCATACATTCAAATCTAATTTTTCATATTTTTAGGGGAACCAAAAAGAATTAAAAATAATTTGTTTGTCAGAGAGTCATATTCTTAAGTAAAAAAAAGCCAAAGGTCTTCTTGATTTTTTTTAAATGCATCTTTTTTATACTAGGCCACTGATTTCAAAATTATCAACATTTTTTCATTTACATAAAGTGAAAAAAGATTTCCAATTAGAGTAACACCCAATTTCCAAAAAAAAAATCTTTTTATTTTCTTCAATAAAGAGCGCAGTTTTTAAGTAACAGGCAATTTAGGTTAAATATCCCTTCAGAAATAATTAGAAAATATTTTTATGACAAATAAGTATTTTTCAATACCACAAGTTTAGCCCTAATTTTTCAACAAACGATATCTCAAAAAGGGAGGAAGCCTTCGCGAAAATGTGGCTTTGGGTAATCAAATCATGAGAACAATTTCTTTATTTTGTCTTTTTTCAGGACGTTGAGCTGAAATGTGACTGCTAAAATGGTCTTGAACTAAGTTGGGTAGGTCCAATTTAGGTATATTTTATTTTAGAAAAAAATGTTTAATCTAACCTCTAAAATGTATCAATTAACAGATTTCATTTGTAATGTTGCTTTTTCAATAAAAAGGTAATATTTCACCTTCCAATTTGACACGTTCTTTTACACATTTACACGTTCCTTTGCACTTTTTTCAACTGTGTAGGCCCAAAACATCCACTCCATCAATAAAAATAAGATTGTTACACCTCGAATCTTAAACCTATAAATTATCTAAGCTATTTAAATTTTTACTCAATGATTTTGCTGTGTGCCAAAGTTGTAGAAGGAGAAAAAACAAATTTAAAGAATTATTTTGAAATTTTTAAAGCAAAAAAGCAAAACAGTTATGCCACAATCAAACAATTCCAAAATATTCATGAATTCATTAACAATTCCCTGAAGAAGTAATAAAAAAAAAACGTAAACGTATTGCAACATATGCTAAATAATTGATTTTTCCTTGAGCATACACATTTTTCCCATCCGATTATTTAGGATAATTGAGGGAGGTGTTTAGCAAAATTTAAAAAAAAAATGCAATTGAATAATAAAAATTCAAAAACAAACCTTGCTTCGTGGCCCCACTTTTTGTTCTCAGGAATGAAAAATACGAATATAACTTTAGACAAGTTTTAACACTTTCGCTCTTCACACAGCACAAGTTAAAAAATACCTTCGGAATTGGTTACCCCAATATAAGCATAAAACTGTGACAAGTTAGCAGAAATTGTTTAACTGCCACGCTTGAAACTCATCAAATTCACATTACATTCGTGACAATGAGCTTTCCGTTTCGTCAACCAGCAAACTTGTCTTGTGCAAATTGCTTTCAGCTTTCAAAGGGATCACATTTCGTCGTAGTCGTTGACGTCGTCACATTATTCACATATCACGGGTTTGGCCAAATGTATAGTAGTTGTTCGCTTAACGTCCCCCCAAGTGGAACGAATAAAATTAAATATGACACACAACTCTGGCAGACCATCCGCAGCAACATCCTCAAGTGAGTGAGAGAAAAGTGTATCATCTTTGAGTTGGAACTCACTACTTGTGAGCCGAAACAAGATCAACGAGAAGGAACGCGATGGTAATCGTTTAGCATTCTTTGCTGCTCAAACATTGTATCGTATACTATGGTCTGCTGGGTCTGCTGCATGGTGGGGTTGAAGAAGGGCAAAATTTGTTTTTTTTATGATCTCATTTGGAATTTAAATCTGAATTGAATTGAGGTAACCGTTAACCTCACAAGGTTTGTAATTAATTTAGTTTTTTTTTTTCAAATTGTGTCACATTGACATCCATGACGTTTCAGTGTGTCTTGATAAAAAGAGAGAGAGTTGCAGATGATGAAAGCGTAACGGATATGTGCGTGTTTATGAAAAGGATATGTGACAATATACAGTAGAAAGATTAATATTCTGTGTGATTTATAGTACAACTCATACGCTCTCCCTCCCTCTAACGGCAACAAATCCTCTCGTGCGCGAGGCCAAACGAACGCATATTACAAAGGAATGCAGAGCTCACCAGAGAACAATAGCCCCTCTCACTCTGCACTCTTCCCTGCTCCTCCAACTCCAGCGGCAAACAACGCGACAGAGCAGACAAGCTCAGGAAGCGGAAACTGTAACCATGAGGAGGAAGTGTGTGTGTGTGTGTGTGTGTAGACAAAAGCTTTAGTGGCGTGTAATATTAAAAGTTTAATTTCGAAGGTATACGCGTTTAATATGAACGTTCGCGCGAAGGAGGAAATCTGACTGTTTTTATGCGCCTCACTCCCTTCCTCCTTGTTATAAAGTTGCATCGTATTCATGTTAAGAACTGGGCCTTGATGGTGCCTTTAATGTTGTTTGTATGAACCGGAAGTTAGCTCGCGAGATGAGCCTTTTGATGGTTAAATTATGAGCTCAATGTATTCACACACTCACTGTAGGCGGTGTGATTTAATCGTGTTACAGTTTTACGAGAGCTCGCGGTGTTGATTCTGTTTTATTGCGACACGTTCTTTGCATAGGTATTAATTCAAGAAAGATCTTGGACGATGACCTATTTATTTTAAATGACGTTCTGAATAAACGTTCAACATGTGTATGTGTAATTTATGTGAATTTCGACTATTTTTTGTGCGATCACACTTTTACAACCTTAATTGAGATATAATACTCTGAGATCAATTTGTGCGCGGCCAACTTGAGGCTTTGTGTATGAAAAGAAAAGGTGTTTTCCTGTTGCCTTATTTTGTGTCACTTAAAAATGTGTAAACTTCCATCGTTTTATGTATAATTTCACTTATTGCATAGAAACTGAGGTAAACATACATGGATAAAATGTAAAGTTCAACCATCAAATATTTCAGCCTTCAAACTACACTTTTCTTTAATTGTAAATTTGTTTGGAATTAGAAGTTTGCTAACACTAGATCGTCCAATTTCCCGGGGTTACAAATTTCCCGGGAACGGGAAATGTTCAGCCAATTTCCCGGGATTTCCCGGGAAAATTTAAATTTATTGAAATTGTTGTGATCTTGGTTTTAATAAATATTATGCAACAAAATTGTATAGGACATCACCATTAATGGTTTAATCAGGACTTCGTGTGGGATGTCAACGAATCCGCTCATCGAAGCACTCATACGTCAACAGCTGTGATATTAGTGTTTAAGCCAAACATAGATCTAGGGTTTTTTCTCAAAATTTATTTTCCCTAAAAGAACACCCAGTTAGCAAAATCTAAACGTAGAAAATCTCCAAATCTCTGAATTGCAAATGTAACATCCTGGAGCAGAACAGTTAAATTCTAATAAAAACACAGTTGAAAAAATGAATGGTTTAATTAAGTGTGAAGATCAATTAACAGCTTGACTGCATGTAAAATATCATTCAACTACAAGAAAATGTATTTTGGTATTTTTGATGAGAAATTTCGAACTTGCTTCTGTGACCAGTTTATTGAAATGAGAAAAAAAACATGCAGAAATTATGTTTTTCATGACAAATACTGGTTTCAGCTCTTGAACAAATGGTAAAGCTTTCTAGTGTGGTTTTACTCCAAACAAACCAATTTGGTGTTATTATTAGGATGTAACAAAAATGACTTTTTGGCGGGCATTCACGGGTTTTTTTCCGGTGGGCATACTGAGCCCAAATCCCAAATATGAGCTTGATTTGACCAGTAAAAAAAAGATTTTTTCAAAATTGACACTTTTTGAGGCATTTTGGCCACTAAAGCGTTTATTTTCAACATCACTGGCGTGTAGGCTAGATCCTTGCGCATCTTGAGCACCCTGGACCTTCAAAGTTTGACTTTTTTTTTTGAAAAATCGTCCCTGGCAAAAAAGATATGCATCGCTCCTCTTCTCTCTGGTTGTCGTATTTTGGCGCAAAACCACAAAGCATCTGGGACACACTTTCAACTACAATTCCTGAAAATATCTCCGTGTTTTTCTTTTTTTCTGTTCAGTTCTGAGGACAGATTCAGATTCAGCGGGCATAATTATATGAATTAACAAATCATTGGGAACTTTCGAATTTCGTCAGGGTTATCCCATACACTTTTCCCTTGAAATTAGACATTTTCAAACTTTTCAAAAGATATCTTCAGTTTAACGAAAGATACCCCCGGTAATTTGTCAGTGGTAGATATCCTCTTTCGATCTCAACCTCCCATTTCTCCTATTTTTTTAAACTTAACCCTAAATTGCCACGTTTAAAAAAAGATATTTGAAGGTTTGCTTAACTAATTTCTCTAGATTCAATCGTAGTTTGGTAAGTCCAACAATTTTCCAAAAGACAAAAAAAATCACAGAAACTTTCCTGGAAAGTTAGAACTTTAAATCTCGAACCTTCCTTATTTACAATCAAGACAAATGTTGCCCCATCTCATTAGAAACAACTTTTTTGAAGACTAGAGCTCCTATTTCCGAAAATTCATTTGTCGAAAACATCAAAAGTTTGATGAAAAATAAAAGGTGATTAAACCTTTTTTTATTTTTTTATTCACAAACTGCACGGTTGATTGATTGCTCAAACCAACAAAGGTGACATTCCAATTTGAATATGCTCAATTTTTCCCTCTCAATGTTTTATGTGCAAGAGATTTCGGTTCCACAAATAAATCTACTTAATGAACCGTAGAAACAACCAATCATTTTGCTCACACAAGTGCTGCTTTTTGATGGTGGAATCGATAGACGAATTGGGAAAATTAATGAATCGCGCAAATGAATCGGAAATTTCAGGCGCGTTGGTTGGGAGTGGTATTTGAAGTATTTCGCCAAGTTTCCTGTACAGACAGCTTTCAGCTTACATACAGTTAAAAATCATGCACTCATTACGCAAGTTGAAACACGAACCCCCTTCACACCTCTGGCCTTAACACGAAATGCATTTTTAAGAGCATCATTTTCGATGAAAAGCTCTTATTTTACGCGGGAATGGCGATGATGAACCTCATTTTCCGGACGAATCGAACAAGGCAGCACAATCCTGTCGTATTATTTATTTCCGCGAATCGTCGGCCACCACCAGCTCTGCGTCGCATCTTTTTGTCAAGTTATTTATGCTCGACAATATGATGATCAAAAATAAATAAATTATGTGAAACCAGCCATAATGCCATGCATGACAAGTGAAATTGCACGAGAAGCGAGTATGCTGATGGAATTTTGGTTTGGGGGAACATAAAAATCAGAAGCATTGTGTATTTAAGAGCAGACCAAAATATTGAATTAAAAAAAGATTGCATTCTATCGCTTTTGCCTTTCTCACTGAGCTAAAGCTATAATCTTGCTCTAAAAATGAACTTTTCACAGAAAACTCGTAGACCCACCTTCATGTATTAATGACTCAGAATCAAAAACTGAACAAATGTCTGTGTGTGTATGTGACCAAAATACTCAATGAGTTTTCTCAGCACTGGCTTAACCAATTTTTGTCAAACCAGTTGCATTCGATTTGGTTTAAGATCCCATACGTACCTATTGATTTTTATAAAGTTTCGATATGTAGTTGAAAAGTTATGTATAAAAATGTGTTTTTGTGCATATCCAGATCCAGATGTTGAATAAGTGACCGGAAATCGATTTAAATATTGTTATTTCATATATCGTTGGTTAGGATTTGACCTTTCCAACGATTCCTAAACATCGAAGATCTGGCAACCCTGTATCGATGTACTTTTTTGTGGCCTGATCTCACTTAAATGTATTAAAACTATATCCGGATCCATCATCCAGCCCACCGTTGTCTAGATAATCGAAAGACCTTTCCAACGAGTCCAAAACATCAAAGATTTGGCAACCCTGTCTCGAATTATGACCGCTTAAGTGATATTGTGTACTTTTTTATAGCCGAATAAAATCTTTTTTGTATGGAACGTGGGAAATCGCTGAACTCCAACCTAGGGAACAAAAAAAAACATTTGGGTAATTCTCTACCAACTTACACGGAATAGGGAAAAGTTGCCCCGATCCCTCTTCGATTTGCGTGAAACTTTGTCCTAAGGGGTAACTTTCGTCCCTGATCACGAATCCCAGGTCCGTTTTTTGATATCTCGTGATGGAGGGGCGGTACGACCCCTTCCATTTTTGAACATACGAAAAAAGAGGTGTTTTTCTATAATTTGCAGCCTGAAACGGTGATGAGATAGAAATTTTGTGTCAAAGGGACTTTTTTGTAAAATTAGACGACCGATTTGATGGTTTACTCATAATTCCGATAAAACGTATTTTTCATCGAAAAAAACACTAAAAAAGTTTTAAAAATTCTCCCATTTTCCGCTACTTGACTGTAAAATTTTTTGGAACATGCCATTTTAAGGGAAATTTAATGTCCTTTTTAATCAACATTGACCCAGAAGGGTCATTTTTTCATTTAGAACAAAATTTTTTATTTTAAAATTTCGTGTTTTTTCTAACTTTGCAGGGCTATTTTTTAGAGTGTAACAATGTTCTACAAAGTTGTACAGCAGACAATTACAAAAATTAATATATAGACATAAGGGGTTTGCTAGTAAACATCACGAGTTATCGCGATTTTACGAAAAAAAAGTTTCTTTTTGCGTTTCTCTTTGTTTTGTCGTCCGTGTCTGTCGCGGGTGACCATGAACGGCCATGATCAACGACGACCAACATTTTCAAAACTTTTTTTCGTAAAATCACAATAACTCGTGATGTTTATAAGCCAACCCCTTATGTCTATATATAACTTTGTAGAACATTGTTACACTCTAGAAATAACCCTGCAAAGTTAGAAAAAACACGAAATCTTAAAATGAAAAATTTTGTTCTAAATGAAAAAATGACCCTTTGGGTCAATGTAGATTCGAAAAGAACATTAAATTTCCCATAAAATGACATGTGCCAAAATTTTGTACAGTCAAGTAACGGAAAATGGGAGAATTTTTAAAACTTTTAAAGTGTTTTTTCGATGAAAAATACGTTTTTTTCGGAATTCTGAGTACGCCATCAAATCGGGCGTCTAATTTTACATAAAAGTCCCTTTGACACAAAATTTCTATCTCATCACCGTTTCAGGCTGCAAATTATTGAAAAACACCTATTTTTTCGCATGTTCTTAAACGGAAGGGGTCGTACCACCCCTCCGTCACGAGATATCAAAAAATGGACCTCGGATTCGTGATCAGGGACAAAAGTTACCCCTTAGGATAAAGTTTCACGCAAATCGAAGAGGGGTCGGGGCAACTGCTGTGTGAGTTGGCGGAGAATTACCCATTTTAAAATTTTGTATTTTTTCTAATTTTGCATAGTTATTTTTTAAAGCATAACAATGTTCTACAAAGTTGTAGAGCATATAATTACAAAATTTTTTATAAGTAAACATAAGGGGTTTGCTAATAAACATCACGAGTTATCGCGATTTTACGAAAAAAAAGTTTTGACAAAGTTGGTCTTCGTTGATCATGGCTGTTCATGGTCACCCGTGACAGACACGGACGACGAAACAAAGAGAAACGCAAAAAAAACTTTTTTAAAACTTTTTTTTCGGTAAAATCGTGATAACTGGTGATGGTACGAGCAAACCTCTTATGTAAATATAACATTTTTTTTTGTAATCTTCTGCGCTAGAACTTTGTAGAACAATATTACACTCTAGAAAAAAACAGCAAGGTTAGAAATAACACAAAATTTAAAAATGAAAAATTTTGTGCTGAATGAAAAAATGACCCATCTGGGTCAATTGAAAAGTACATTAAATTTCCCTTTTAATGACATGTTCCAATAAATAAATACAGTTGTGTCACGGAAAATAGCTGAGTTTTTTTAAATTCAGTGTTTTTTGTTGAAGAAAAATTCGTTTTTTTAATGTTGAGTACGCCATCAATTCGGACGTCAAATTTTACATAAAAGTCCCATTGAAAACACCTAATTTTTCACATGTTCAAAAATAATATGGGTCGTACCGCCCTTCCGTCACAAGATATAAAAAAACGGACCTCGGATTCGTTACCAGGGACAAAAGTTACCTCTTGGGACTTGTGGTTTGGTTGAGCGTTTTAGCAGAATGCATTACTGTGAATACAAAGAGACGAGTTGTTCCTTTTAATTCCGCTATATATTTTTAATATCTTGACAGATACCTATTTCGTCTACTACTTGCATACTTCATCAGTGTTCTGTTCTCGACTCTTGGGACAAAGTTTCACGCAAATTGAAGAGGGTCCGGGGCAACTTTTCCCGATTTCGTGTGAGTTATTTACTTTATTTTGCAACTGTTCACAAAAGAGAGAGGGGGTTTGGTTTGAAAAAAGTGTCCACATGGTATATGGATGGTTCATAACTAACTTTGAACTTTTCTGAATTTGTTGAAAACAACTTCTTGAAGTACTTTAAACACAGTTTAATATACTCAGTATGATTCCATACAATTTGTTGTTTTTATATTTGTTTTTTTTTTTTCATTTCGCAAAACAAAACAAAAATCAGCCTATTAATTTCACCCCGGTTTATGGAACAATAAAATAAATAAAGTCCGGGACCGTGGTGAAGGGTAAGCGTGGTTTCCTTTCACGCAGTCGGCTTGTGTTAGTAAATCGTCAGCTGTGTGCTATCTTGTGACATAGACCATTTTGGTCGAAAATGAGTTAATGAAGACGTTTTGCAATACTTAACAAACACTACAAGATGCTTTAACCCGATTTTGGAAACTCGCTTCCGTTTCCCGGATATCGCAATACACACTTGTGACATAGACCAATTTATCATCAAAATGATTGGGCACACTTGTGACACGTCATACATGTTGTTGAAAAATGTGGAAAAATTTTCTTGTTTTTCACAAATTTATGTAGACACATACTTTCTAAAGGCAATGCAACCATTTGTTTATAAAAATATACTGATTAAGTCGATTAAACCATTGATTTGAGCTTATTTTAGTTTGTATGAGAATTCTGTGCACACTTGTGACACGTAGTACAATTATACTTTTGAAAAACACTTGTGACACGTGCTATTCAGATTTTTGTTTACATTATTTACTGTATCTTTTTTTTCGATTTTCTCAAAAAGTACTAAATGGTCGTTGTCACAAGATAGCACACAACTGACGAAATGTTGGCCCCGGTCTAACCTAAAGGGTTAGGTCGATAGCTCAGTCCAGGTGTAGGAGTTGGACTAACAATCCAAAGGTCGTCAGTTCGAATACCGGGATGGATGGAAGCTTAGGTGTAATAAGAGGTTTGCAATTGCCTCAACAATCAAGCCTACGGACACCTAGTTTCGAGTAGGAATCTTCTAATCGAGAACGCCAAGGCAATGCTGCAGAGCGAATAATTTGATTTTTTTGAAATTAAAGGTTTGTTAAACGATAGATTTTCTTAAATTTTTATGCATTTTAGATACTTAACGGAGCACATAAACTAATGCTTTTGTCACCAAGATTTATATTGCACACATTTCATTATCTTCAAATCTACGGTAACAATCGAAATAATGTTTTATTCATACCCTAATGTAGGGGAGCTGGGGGTAAGACGGCCACCCCACTGTTTTACTAACTATACTAACGAATATTACTAAAATGTTAAGCAATACTGTTCCTCATGCTAAATAATGCATATGGAGTCACCTTTGCCAAACCTATTGTTTGAAATAGTATAAAAATAGCTCAAAATAAACAAATATTTTTTCTACTTGAAACTGGATGTAATTTTTATGGTTTACAACTTAAGCATTTTGATTAGGTAACAATATGTAATACTTCCTTAAAATATTTTTTCATGTTAAATTTAAGTTTTCCCAAGATTATGTCCCTCGAAAAAGTTTTAAAAATGCGTTGAGGTATTTGCAAAAAATGTTTTATAAAATAAGTAATTTGGGGGCAAGATGGCCACCTCCACGGGGGGTAAAACGGCCACCCGTTATTTGTAAATTTGGTTTGATAAAGGTTGCATTTTTGAAGGGTTGTTGACTGTTAAGACATATTTCAAAATGCTGTTGAATGCCGGTTCGTCAAAATTCCTTACTGTGATACAGCCAAATTCATGGAATTGTATGAAATCCATTCAAACTTTTAATAAAAGTCGCTAATTTAATATTGTTTACATAATTTTGATTTACTAATTCTAATCGAAATACACAAACCAGTTAATTTGCATTAAATTGGGTATATTTTCGTGTATAAATTCAAAGTTTTTCATGAAATGTGGTCGCAATAATATGAAATTCACATAGCAAAAATATAAAATTTGTTGAATAACATTTTTCTTCACATTAGAAACTAGTTTTTTTTCAACCAAAATAGTCATGATTTTCAGAGAAGTCTTTTCAGCCAATCATGTAGGTATTTGGGTGGATTTAGCAAAGTTATCAAGTTAATTTATAGCACTGACCGTCTTACCCCACATGGGTGGCCGTCTTACCCCGCGAGTTTCATATATTTCCGATTTAAATTATTTTTTTTAAAATTGCTGAAAAGTATTGAAAATTGGTTTTTAGACCAACTAATTTATGTCATTTCTATAATGGACTATTAGTAGAACAATATGTACCTGATTTGAGATCAAAATAATCTGTAGTGTTAATTTTATGAGACTTCTCCCTTAGGGTGGCCGTCTTACCCCCATCTCCCCTATTGTCTAAAAAATGTTTACAACAATTATTGACTATTTTAACAATCAGGTTCTTATAGCATTGGATCTGGAATAATAAAACATCAACTTCCTCGGTTGCTATGTTCCCTTAAAGTTCACATCCGTGATAGGAAAGAGAGCATTTTTGCCTGCGAATTCCCCAACTCAACATTGGTGTCTGTAAACCGGCATAAAACAACTTTCTTCTAAATATCGTTTAAACCAGCCCTCATATTGCTTCGCCCAACGTAAATAAAAAAACAAACGGAAAAGCGAAAGCACTGTGTGTAAATTTCCCAAATTAGTTTTGCCCAAACAGTTATTTCACCGTTGTTTCCGACTCATCGATTACATCTCGGAACTCTCCACAGTCAGTCCAATCTCCGCTGCCTGCAATCGACTGTGTTGTTGCGATGGATGTAATTCCGAAAACCACAACTTCTGGCAAAACGAGCGATTGTGGAGGCTCCCCCGAGGCACAGCAGAGCATTGCAATTGTGCAGAAATTCACTTTCGAACTTGACGGGGAACCGGAAACGTGAAATTTTCAATTGATCAAATTTACTTTTATAGTTGTTGGCGATGGTTTTTGGTGGATTTTCCTTCTCGGTGCTGAACCTGGCGGGGCTGGTGGGTGGAATTTTCCAAATTGAAGCTCGCCCGGCTTCGTTCACGTTATCGTTGTTGGTAAAACGGAGACGTTGAAGAAGAACTCGTGGAAGACGATTTGGTTGGTTGGAAGAAGATAGCAAGGCGAGATAAACTTCCGCTTCCGGGGCGCTTCGACAGCTCCTCGGGATGATTCATTGCCACGCGAGAAAGCAAGGAAAGAAGCTTTTCCCGAGGTTTACCTCTGGCAAGCGCCTTAAGGCAAGTCGAGAAGACGCTCACCGCGTGTGGATCTCGTCTGCTGGCGAAACACAAATTATTGCTTTAATTCAATCAAGTAACGAAATAAGATTTAGGAACACTTATACGCAAGATTAGCGTCGTCTGCTTGCGTCCTCGGCGATGACTTCAAGGTAGGAGGTGCCTTTTTGGAGAAGTCTGGGACGTTCGGGGCGTGGGAGTTTTGGCTGAAATTAGGTTGGTGCCTAGGCGATAATAAAGCAAAGTGCGAGACGGTGTGTCGCAGGTCGCAGGATCTCGGCACAGAATTACGCTGTGTGTGTAAGTCGATGTGACGAACAAATTAATTCCACCAAACCAAGTTCGTGGTAAATTTTCTTAAATGTCACGATGGGTGGAAGAGGATTTTTGAGGGAGTGAACCTGGTGTAATTTTTTCCTAACATAATTTATAGAATGCTGTTATTTTTAGGACGTTTCTAAGAAAATTTAAAACGTTGATTGCTCAGATTCATGCACTCTTCATGGTCTAATAATAACATTCCACATCTTGCAATTTTTCATTTTAAAAATTACTGTCCATGTTTGCCCACTTTTTAATTAAATATTTTTGAAAAGCTGAGAAAATTCTCAATTTTTGAAAAGCTTTTCGAAACATTTTTTTTCTGTTTTTTTTTCGTGTTTTTCTGCTGTCATTTTTTACGATCAGTTTTTATAAAAAAAAATGTTTTCAAATGTATTTGAATCAACGCGGATTTTTGGCTTAAACCAGTGGTTTCGGCAGTTGCGACGGTGGTTTCCTGTGGATTTTTAAGAAGCTTGATTTTTTAACCTGGGCAGGGCAGTGGCGTGGAAGAAGGCCACGATGGATTACGTGCTAGATTTGTCCGCACTACGAACCGATGCTCGAGGGTTGCTTCAAGGGTTTGCGTTGCAAGCTGCTGAAGGGTGGAACCGCGACCAGACGCTGAACAAGGAACGAGCCCAGGGTTGGTTTCATGGTGCACATGATTCCGACGACCATCCGTATGGACTACTTCCACACCTTCGGACCTGTCTCCAGGACCAGGAATTCAACAGCTCGGCCAAATGAGTTAGATCTTCAAATGGAGTTTCTTGAGGATCTTGTCCCGCGGCTTTCGGATTATCACGGTCAGCATTTGCAGCTGCAGGTCGTCGTTTGTATTCAAGTCGATCCAACGTCAATTGAAGCGATCTCTCAAGAACACGGGCGGGCGATCGTGGATTCATCCGGTTGCGGGGCTGCTGGAAGTTGGACTTGCTGCTTGGATTCAAGCACGAATAGCACGAAGGTTGAATGAAGATGCATTTTGAAGCCGGTGAGCACGTTCCTTTTTATTTTATATCAAAATCTCAATCACAGATTCTTGCTCTCCCTACCACCTGTCCCTTTTATGTCTTGTCCTTGTGAGGGGATCATCGATCCATCCGCATTGACATACTATCTTTTCATTTTCTTCTTGTCTTTCTCTATCTTTTCCATTGTTTTTTCACACTTACTACCAGTCTTTGTGAGGGGATACTGAGCTCGATTTGCTCTCCATCCGCATTGACCTTTTCTCAACTATGATTTTCCTTTTAATCAGTAGTTAGAATCAAAGCCAGGGATTGGGTAGGGAGCATCAGGGCAGTGGACAGTATGCTGTAATGGCGGAGACTGGATGTGGATAGTGGAAGACCAGAACTACGTCACAAGGGGAAAATAGTTTAATAATTATACAATTTTTAAGGATTGTCCTATTACTACATCTATTGACCTCTGTCAGTCTCCAGCTGTCTGCCGCGCCCTTTTAGGCCCCCAACAGGGTGCGAGCCCTGTTTTTCAGCTTTGTCAGACTTTTTTCGGAGTTATTGGAGGTTACTGTCGGAAGGAGATTCTCTTCCCCTGAGGACACCGTGAGCGATTTTGCTTGTTCGCGTCCAACCACCCCCTTTTGGCCCTTCATACGGCAGTAATTTGAAGATGCTCCTTTTAAGTTTGAGCCACTGTAATTCTAGGCAACCGCTACATAGGTCATCCTTGTGGCCCTGTTGGTTATCACATCAAATCAAATCAAATCAGCTTTTCGGAACATTGTTGTTTCGACCCATAGTTGCTGAAATATTGCAATGCAAAGGTTTAAAAACATGAAAATAACGTCATGATTCGAAATCCGGACACTTAGTAGCATATCATTTTTGTTATAGCTGGCAAAAAATCATATAATAAGTTAGAAATGTAGAAATATCATCAGGATGTAAATTTAAAGAGAATGCATGCAAAATATGTCTTTTCTAACAGTTTTTCCTCAGAATTTTCAAATCAAAATGACTTGTTGTGCTTCGAATCCCGGACACTGATAAAAGTTGATTCGAAATCCGGACACTTTTGATTCGAATTCCGGACACTCGATTTTACTTATGTATCGCACAAATTTGGGCCGAAATTTTAGTGAATGTCATTCTTTAGGTCTCAAATAAGATGTTAACATCAAATCAATCGATATTTTGTATAAAAAATTGCTAGAATTAAAGAAAATCAGAACAGAATGTTTCACAGTTTTGGTAATCACATGATTTAATTTAATTTAATTGTTTTAGCATTGGTCACAGTGTCCAAACATTTTTGAAATGAAAGTTGATGTTAAGAATTCATTAAATAACACAGTTTAGACAGTAATTATGCGTACTTATATCCACATAATTGATAAAACAAGATGAAGTGCCCGGGTTTCGAAGCGTCCGGGAATTCGAATCATGACGTTAGATGTTTACTGAGTCTTACCCAAACAACCCACCATTTTCTAATGTCGATATCTCAGCAACTAATGGTCCGAGTTTTAATGTTAATATATGAAACATTCGTGAAATTTTCAAAACTTTCCAAATACAATATTTTTATTTTCTTAAATCAAGACTAGCATTTCAAATGGGCGTATTATTGAGTTTGAAAGAGTGCTATAGGATCTATCAAACAATAACTTTTTCAAATTTAGATCGGTTCAAATATCGATTAATTTCTGCACAGATTTGCTAAAAATGTGTTATCATGAAATTTACGCATTGGAATTAAAGTAGCAAACCAATTGATGAGACTAGTGGTAATTTTCTGCAAAATAACACTAGAAATATTTTTGGATATGTTTTTTTGTGAGAATTTTAATGTACTTTTTGAATCTTGAATATTCCAGACGGGGTTTTGCCTATAACTTTTAGGCTATAAAATCACTCAAAAAATGAACTTCTCAATTAGACCTCCTAGACCCACCTTCATGTATACCTATCGACTCAGAATCAAATTCTGAGCAAATGTCTGTGTGTGTGGTGGGATGTTGATCCAAAAATTGTCACTAGATTATCTCGACATTGGCTGAACCGATTTTGTTCGTTTTGGCGTCATTTGATCCGTCTTGAGGACCCATAAGTCGCTATTAAAAATTATGCAGTTAAGTTAAGTACTTCAAAAGTTATGCTGAAAAAACGATTTTAGCAAAAGTCCGGAAGATTGAAAAAAGGGTGGTTTTTGTAAGAAAACCCGTCATGCTATACATTTCCAGAAAGGTATTTAAAAGACCTTTCCAACGCGTTGTCCAAGACATTGAAGATCTGACAAATCTATCAAAAGTTATAAGCACTTAAGTGTTATTTATACGCATTTTGGAGGCCGGATCTCAGATATGTTGATAAAAACGTTGTCCGGATCTCTCATGCGACCTATCGTTGGATAGGTATTCAAAAGAGCTTTCCAATGCGCCCAAAACATTGAAGATCTGACAACCCTATCAAAAGTTATAAGCACTTAAGTGTTACATATGCACTTTTTCGAGGCCGGATCTCAGATATTTTGATGAAAACGCTGTCCGGATCTCTCATGTGACCTATCGTAGGATGGGTATTCAAAAGACCTTTCTAACGCGTCCAAAACATTGAAGATCTGACAACCCTATCAAAAGTTATAAGCACATAAGTATTATTACGCACTTTTTGCATTTTTGATACACAGAAAAAAATAATGTAAATTTGGAAGCTGTAATTTTGGAAGGTTGAATATTACCTCTTTTATGATGTAATTTTACCTCAATTTAGACTGAAAAAGTGACATTGCACCAAAAAAGTAGTAAAATTACACATTTTCAGAGGTAAAATTACACCTTTTTTCTGACATAAAAGATGTACCACTTCCCAGATGTAGTATTACCACGATTTTTTTTTCTGTGTAGCACCCTTTAAATGTGAGGAAGGCGCCAGCCACCTAAGGGTGGATTAAGTAACGTTTTTTTCATTTAGAACACAAATTTAATTTCAAAATTTCGTGTTTTTTAACTTTGCAGAGTTATTTTTAGAGTTTGATAATGTTTTACAAAGTTATAGAGAAAACAAAAATTTGGTTGTATGAAAAAATAAGATTTGTTTAAAACAATTACAAGTAGAAAGTGACGAATGGGAATTCCCGGGAAATCGTCCATATTTGGACCTTTCGATTCCCGGGAAATTTGGTCGAAACTCCCGTGAAGTTTTAAACATATAAATATCGAAGCAAAATTGTATAAACTAATCGGAAAAACATTTGAAAAATTCAAAATTGTTTAGAAAATTGAATGTTCAAAATTCGATGATCAAGTTCGGTTAAACCAATGCTTCTCTAATCATCTTATTCAGAAAGTGTACATTTTAATTTGTCGAAAATAGTTATATTTTTTAACAAAAATCAATAAACAAGAGTGTGCATTTTTTGAAAAATCAAAATATAAAAAAAATAAAAATATTTAAAAAAAAACAATTTTGAGTCTTAAAAAGTTCAAGAAACGATTTTGTATTTGCAGATTCAGAAAACAAAATCAAACGGTTTTATATAGTTCCTCAAAATAATGATGCTATTTAAATTAACGTTTCATAGAATTAGTATGAATAAATTGTAACTGAATTCATTGAAAAGAAACTAATTTATAACTTTTCATTTACAATTTTTGGCACTATAAGCATAGTAAAAAAAACTCCCGGGTCCCGGGAATTCCCGGGAAATGGCCAAGTTCAACTCTCGATTCCCGGAAAATTGAAATTCTCGAGAATTGTCACACTCTAATTACAAGTTATCACGATTTTAGAAAACAAAAGAAAAAAATGTGTTGGTGGTATAGTGTCACACACTATATATTAATTAGTACTTTTCGGACGTAAGATAAAACTTCGTAAAGCGCGAAATCTTGATAACGTCCTTCTCGGATCAAGGGCTTTTATTGACTAGTCAGGAGTGTGTGTCGCGATCGACCGTCAGTGTGAGAGTATGCAGAGATAGTAGCGCGAGATCGGATACGATCGTGTAGGGGAAATTGGGGCGCATGAACCGCCACAGTACTCCCCCCTTAGATTTTCCAATATTGTTTAGGAAATTTCACTTGGCGTCCTGCTCTGGTTCTATAGGTACTCTGCTCTGATTTAGGTTCAGTTTGGCTGGGTTTAGTGGTTCTGATTGCAGGTTTCAAAGGTTTGAATGATTTGGGTTCAGATAAACTGGTTTGTGGTTTAGATTTTGGTTCAGATTTACTGGATTGAGTTTTTCTTGGTTCAGATCTTCTGGGAGGTTCGGATGGTCCGGTAGTGTTGGGTTGAGCATGTGCTCGAGTTGGTTCGTCTTCATCTTGTGTGAATGCTGCTTTAAGACGGTCGATGGAGATGGGACAGTGTTTGCCATTTATTTCAACTATGAAAACTTTTCCTTTTCGGCGTATCACTTTGTAAGGTCCGGTATAGGGTTGTGTAAGTGGAGGTTTTATGGCTCCAACTCTCACAAACACGTGACTGCAGGTGTCTAGCTCCTTCTGCACGAATGTTGTTCCTTTCGAGTGGTTCGATGTTGGGGTAGGACGTAACCTTTCCATGGTTGCTCTTAGGTCGGTTACAAATTCTGGCGTAGGTGATTTAGATTCGTCAGATGCGAAAAACTCACCCGGCAGGCGCAGAGACGTTCCATAGACTAATTCTGCTGCTGTTGCCTGAAGGTCTTCTTTTAACGATGCACGCATTCCAAGGAGTACAAGTGGTAACACGTCTGTCCAGCTTGGATTTTGATGGCACATGATAGCGGCTTTCGCGTGACGGTGGACTCGTTCAATTTGGCCATTTGCTTGAGGATGGTATGGAGTAGTCCGTAAATGAGTGATTCCCAGAATTTGCGTCAGTGTTCGAAAAAGCTCGGATTCGAACTGTCGGCCGAGGTCTGTCGTCACGGTTGTTGGTACTCCAAATCTGGCGATCCAACCAGCGACAAAAGCACGAGCCACGGTTTGTGCTGTCATGTTAGGAATTGGAATGATTTCTGGCCACCTTGTGAATTTGTCTATCAGAGTGAGACAATACGCGTTACCTTCCGAAGGCGGAAGAGGTCCAATGAGGTCCATGTGGACGTGCGAGAAACGGCTGTCTGGTGTAGCAATCTGTGCTACTGGTGAACGGTTGTTTCGGTGGACTTTTGATTTCTGGCAGGGAATGCAATGTGTGACGAATTCTTTGCAATCCCTCCGTAAGTTTGGCCAGACGTAACGCTCCGAGACCATTGCAGTAGTTGCTCGCACACCCGGATGAGATCCACTGTGGAGTTTTCGAATGACGCTGCGTCGTAGCTGTGCTGGAACAAACGGACGAATCGCTTTCGTGGAGATATCGCAGTAAATCGGAGATTTTGAGATTGGCGACTTGAGTGCCTTAAGGTTCAGCGTGGTGCTGGTTGGGGGGTTCTTTAAAAAGGTTTCTAGTTCGGGATCGGTTTTTTGTTGTTCGGCCATGAGATCAAAATCGATAGGATCATTAGAAGTGATCGATTCGATACGGCTCAGCATGTCCGCGACTTTATTATCGTCGCCAGGCACGTGACGCACATCGGTCGTGTACTCGCTGATAAAACCAAGCCTGCGTAGTTGGGTAGGGTTAGCTCTTTCTGGTCGCTGCTGAAATGCTGTTGTGAGAGGCTTGTGGTCGGTATAGATGCAAAAATCGCGAGCTTCTAATACGTCCTTGAAATGTTTTATCGCTTCGTATATTCCTAGTAGTTCTCGATCGTATGTGCTTGTCTTCCGTTCGCTCTCGCTTAATTTCTTTGAAAAGAAAGCGAGAGGAAAAGGTCCATCGTCCGTGATTTGGTGTAGAACGGCGCCGATGGCTGTGTTTGATGCGTCAGTCTCCAGGGCGAGTTTCGCATTTGGCGAAGGATGAGCGAGCATTACACAATTCGCTAGGTCCTGCTTGCACTTCTCGAAAGCTGCAGTCGTTTCTGTACTCCACTGGAGAGGTGTGTTATCGTTTTTGATATTGCCTTGAATCATAGAGTGCAGAATTTGCTGATGAACTGCGGCATGCGGGATGAAACGACGATAAAAGTTTATACTTCCCAGGAAACGCTTGAGCTGCTTGGCCACGGTGGGTCGTGGAAAATCCGTGATCGCCTTCACCTTGTCTGGTTTCGGATTGATTCCTTCAGCAGTGATGAGATGACCAAGGAACTCGACTTTCGGGAGACCAATTTGACACTTTCCGGCGTTGATTGTAAGACCATTTTGTCTCAACCGATCGAAAACCGCGCGAAGGTGTTCCTTATGTTGCACGATATTGACAGACGCGATACAGAGGTCATCGACATAAGGAAAAACAAAATCAAGATCGCCAAGGATGTCGTGAAGGTGTCTTTGTAAAGTTTGACCTGCGTTTCTAAGTCCAAATGTCATGTATTTGAACTCAAAAAGGCCAAAAGGAGTCGTGATGGCAGTTTTCGGAATGTCTTCCGGTGCTACAGGGATCTGATGGTACGCGCGTTGTAAATCGATGCAAGAAAATATCTTTTTTCCGTGTAAAATATTTAAAAAATCTTGAATGTGAGGCACAGGATATCGATCGGGAACTGTGATCGCATTTAGATTTCGGTAATCACCACACGGTCTCCATTTTCCATTCGATTTCTTCACCATGTGAAGAGGACTAGCCCAGCAACTTTTTGAGGGCTGACAAATTCCCTGCTCCAATAAAAATTTGAATTCAGCTTTGGCCTCATTCAATTTATCAATAGGTAATCTTCGTGGCCGGCAGAACACAGGCTGTCCAGTGGTAATGATCTGATGCATAACTTTTGCCTTGGTGGACTTATGGTTCATATCGAGAATGGTTAAGTCTAGGTATTCTTTAAGAATTTCAGCGAATGCAGAATTTGTGTCGAACGTTCTAATCGATGGTTCGGACACTGCATTGATGTTACACACTTCGACTTTAGTAGTATTATCAATTAACTTGTTTCTACGAAGGTCCACCAACAAATCGTAGTGTTTCAAAAAATCTGCGCCAATAATTGGACTCTTGACGTCAGCAATGGTGAAAATCCAAACAAAGGGGCGGCGAAGACCTAAATCAACAGTCAAACGCTTCGTTCCGTAAGTCTGGATGGGGCTACCGTTAGCTGCAAAAAGCTGATGTAACTTGGCTGCATTACGTAGATCTTTTAATGTAGGTGGAATGATTGAAATGTCTGCGCCGGTATCAATGAGAAATCGATTTGACGACTTTTGATCGTGAATATGAATTCGTTGAATGTTAACGGTTTGATAGTTCAGATCATTACTGGCTGGATTTATATATAAAGGTTCACTAAAAGTGGTACATTTTGAGAGTTTTGGTTCACTAAAAGTGGTTTTCATCGACTGATTAAGTTCACTCAAGGTACATTGGATAGATTTCAATGTTGGATAAGGTTCACCAGAGGTGGTTAATTGTATCAGGTTTGGTTCACTAATTGTGGATTTGTTAAATTGATCGAGTCGATCAGGTTCATTCGAGGCGGAATGGTTGAATTTACTTAATTTGTAAGGTTCACTGGAAGTGGTAAAAGGTTCACGTTGAGTGGAGTTTTTTGATTTGCATGTGCTAGGTTCGCTTGTCTTACACGAAGAAATGTATTCTCTTGGTGCGCAAATGGCGGATTTTTTTAAAACAATGGGTTCGCATTGAGCGGGAGACTTACCGTGTGGCTGATGGGAATTTAATTGTGTTGAGGCCTCGCGTAGACCTCGTTCTTCTCCCCAAAAAAAATACACGGGACATCGGGATTGCCACCTTTTTGCTTCTCGCACTTCCGAGCTTGAGCACCATGACGATAATGAAACCAGCAAATCCACCTACGCGTGGGTTTCATAACTGAGCGGGCATTGCGACGCTCAAGCTCCCGGGAGCGATTTGATAGCACTTCATCTAATCGGCGGGACAGCTCTTCTATACGCTCAGACAACGTTTGCTGCCCCCGGTCCGATTGGTTCACCGGAGAACGGCTCCTCGATCTTCTAACTTCCCCCGTGCGGCGATCAAGCATATTTATTTTTGGGTCGCCTCGGAGCGCCATTTCACCCGCGACACACGGTTTTTCGACACAAAACTTGACTCTTCGAATATTGCGATCAAGACTTTTTTCGACCCGAATCACCGCACTTTTGATCGAAGGCCTGGACATTGTAATTGAGAAAAAAAAAATCTTCAAAAAAACACAGAGCGGTTAAATTGAACGCAATTAGAAAACTAATCTAAGGATTCACTGCGTTCGGTTCACTTCAAGTGGATTTTTCACGAAACTAGCGTGGGTTCGCATATAGCGGGACAAATAAATTTTCGCGATGGCGGATTGGTGGTTATTGCACGGTTCACAACTCGTACAAAAGAGCACTTTGTGGGTATATTCGCGGACGCGGAACTAATTAAATAGTCGGGGTCACCAATTATAGTGTCACACACTATATATTAATTAGTACTTTTCGGACGTAAGATAAAACTTCGTAAAGCGCGAAATCTTGATAACGTCCTTCTCGGATCAAGGGCTTTTATTGACTAGTCAGGAGTGTGTGTCGCGATCGGTCCGCAGGCCGATCGACCGTCAGTGTGAGAGTATGCAGAGATAGTAGCGCGAGATCGGATACGATCGTGTAGGGGAAATTGGGGCGCATGAACCGCCACAGTGGTATTGGTATTTTTGTATTTTTTCGATGACAAAAAAAAAACATTTACAAATCGGGCAATCAATTTTCCTTCATAGTCCCTCTGACAACAAATTTCCAAACCATCACTATTTCAGGCTGCACATTTTTGAAAAACACGTCTTTTTCCAAAGTTTAAAAATGAAAAGGGTCGTTCCATCCCTCCGTCATGAGATATCGGAAAGTGCTGATTGGATTCGTGATCAGGGTCAAAAGTTACCCCATAGGACAAAGTTTCACGCAAATCGGAGATGGGTCGGGCAACTGATGTGTGAGTTGGCAGAGATTGACTTATGTATGATTATCAAAAAGTTACTTATAAATAATTGAAGGAATTTGATATTAATTTTAACGAATTCAGAGAATACTTCCATACTTGGTAAAAATTTAAATTAATTTAGTTTGCAAGACAATCAAAGCATTTCATCAATAGTGAAAATTGTATCGATGCATCGGTTTGCACTCAAGGTTTACAATAGTTCACCCGATCTCATTAATAAATCAGCATGCAATATTGCTTGATTCAGCAAATATGTATAATTTCTCCACCATCGGAAAATGAAACCCAATTTAAAACCACGGAATCATAATGCCACAGACAAATGGACGATTTTTTCATTATTTTATTTTAAATAAATAAACAAATAGCTCTTTAAGAATTCAATCGAATTCTGAGAATCTAGAAAAAAAAACAAACATCTCTCAATCTGTGACCGAACGCATGTTCGCACTTATGACTTGTCATCGTCATCTCATTAGCGCGCCCCGGGGAGCGCAGTCAAACTGTCACCTGGCCACAAACAGTTGCCGCCGAGTGCGTTGTGGGGACGCCACCACGTGTACGATTTGTCGATATTTATCCACTTACCGTGTTTGTCCTTCTCGTGTGTCAATTTCCCATCTGCTAAATTTATAATTAGCACCAGTTTGCAGCATAAAACATTCAGGAAACCATTAAATTTCATTTTCAGCTCCTCACGCGTGACTTTGTCCACTTTGTCCACTTTGTACACTTTTCCCACTCCTCACCGACGGACCGGGCCTTTAGTGGCTTTTATTCAGTCCAAACAAATGGCGGCTGTTGTTGTGCGGTCGATTGCATTTAATGATGCGCCTGCTCCTGAACTAAACTGGTCCAAAGTTCCACGGAACCCAGTGAGTTGAGTTGTTTGGCTGCACCGGAATGGATGCGCGTTGTCCTGCGTATCTGCAAGAGCGGAAATACAGCGGGGAAAACTTCTGTTAGAGAGATCGGTGTTGTTTTGGGAATGCTGAGGAGTGTATTAGACTAAAAAATGGGAGTTCTCAAATACGTATACAGTACTTATTTGGTAAATTGATGCCTCTGTTCTCTCTTATGCTAATTAGACAAGAAAACCAGCAAGCTTAGTATAAGAGAGCACAGAGGCATCGAAATGTGTGCTTTTTAACTGAGCTGTAGCCCAATTATATGTTCTCCTTGTAACGATTTGCTCAGCCCGGTTAACGAACGAGTACTGTAGCTCCGTCAATAAACTACATATTTTTCTCGTCATTCTCGAACGTCGATGCGGCCTACTTTTCTCTACCAAAACTAACATAAAAAAATAAACCTTTCAATAACAGTGCTGAAAAATTCTACATTCAGCACTGAAATGGGTGCTGAAAAGCTCAACTTTTTAGCATGAGTGTCGAAAAGCAACATTTTTCAATATTTTTTAGATTTGAACGGTGAATTTACTTAACGTATGAATGTTTGACATAAAATTCCATTCGAAAATATACCGTGTTGAACATCTGGCAACCACGTCTCAAATTATGACCACTAAAGTGATATTTATGTACTTTTTTAAAGCCGGATCTCACTTAAATGCATGTAAGCAATGTCCGGATTCTTCATCCGACCCATCGTTGGTAAGGTAATCGAAAGACCTTTCCAATGAGTACAATACATTAAAGATCTGGCAACCCTGTTTCGAGTTATGACCACTTAAATGATATTTGTGTACTTTTTTATTCCGAAATAGATGTAATTTGTGTCCAAACCTATCTTATCACCAATTGTTGATAAAGAGTGAGGAAGGCACCAGCCAGTTTTTATTTTTTAAAAGTAATATTAAAATGTTGTATATTGGAAAAAAATATATTGCTAAGAAATATTTCTCAATTTTATTACTTTGCTTATCGGACTGCTAATTGCTAAGACTTAAAATATTGTGAAAATAGTACTCTCAGTGTCATCTAATTAGCCCAATTTTTTAAGTTGTGATATCTTGGAAACTAATGATTCAATTTTAATAAAATAATATTTTCACACAGAGAAACTTAAAAAAATAAATCAGATATTTTGGAAATTTAAAAAGCAAATATTTATACCCGAAAAAACATAAATCACAAATTCAAAACTTAAAACAATCAACAAATAAATGCCATATTCTGCATTGATAATCATATTTAGCATGTTTAGGGCTGGTTTGAAAATGTTTTGAACTTTTACGGAATTGTAATGTACATCACCGCAAAAACTTTTTTTTCCCTCAAAAATTAAATTTTCGTCAATCATAGACAATTTGAAAATTTATGATTGCAAAACAACTGAACAGATGTGTAATGCATTTTAAAACACCTTTTTCATTCAAATGTTAAAACAATAGCCCGTAATTATTTTTTTTACTTTTTTATTTTTTGAGAATTTTAGAATTTGAGCGTACCGAAAGTCTAGGTTTTCAATACGTTTTATTTAAATTTTAAAGATTACAAAATATGATGTGTAACCAACGAAACTTTTGTTTCAGAAAAAAATAAGGAGGTATTAGACTATGACAAAACACAAACTCGCACTTTTTGACAGTTTGCTTGATTTGCTTGCAGAAACGTTAGCCTGTATGTTTGTTTGGTATAGTTGAATATCTCCTTTATTATTTCTTGATTAAAAGTTCGACAAAATAATTATTTTTTTGTTCAAATAAGAATACATGCAGAATGCAGGTGGGTAATTCTCCGCCAACTTACACAGCAGTTGCCCCGACCCCTCTTCGATTTGCTTGAAACTTTGTCCTAAGGGGTAACTTTTGTCCCTGATCACGAATCCGATGTCCGTTTTTTGATATCTCGTGACGGAGGGGCGGTACAATAATTTGCAGCCTGAAACGGTGATGAGAAATTTTATGTCAAAAAGACTTTTATGTAAAATTAGACGCCCGATTTGATGGCGTACTCAGAATTCCGAAAAAAGTAGTTACTTTTTGCGTTTCTCTTTATTTCGTCGTCCGTGTCTGTCGCGGGTGACCATGAACGGCCATGATCGATGACGACCAACTTTTTCAAAACTTTTTTTCGTAAAATCGCGATAACTCGTGATGTTTATAAGCAAACCCCTTACGTCTATATATCATTTTTGTTTTTTGTAATTGTCCGCTCTACAACTTTGTAGAACATTGTTACACCCTTTAAAATAACCCTGCAAAGTTAGAAAAAACACGAAATTTAAAAATGAAAAATTTTATTCTAAATGAAAAAATGACCCTTCTGAGTCAATGAAGATTCGAAAAGTACATTAAATTTCCCATAAAATGATATGTTCCAAAAAAAATTACAGTCGAGTAACGGAAAATGGGAGAATTTTTAAAACTTTTTTAGTGTTTTTTTCGATGAAAAATACGTTTTTTCGGAATTCTGAGTGCGCCATTAAATCGGGCGTCTAATTTTACAAAAAAGTCCCTTTGACACCAAATTTCTATCTCATCACCGTTTCAGGCTGCAAATTATTAAAAAAACACCTCTTTTTTCGCATGTTCAAAAATGGCTCCCTCCATCACAAGATAAATGGCCCCTCCATCACAAGATATCAAAAAACGGACCTCGGGTTCGTGATCAAGGACAAAAGTTACCCCTTAGGACAAAGTTTCACGCAAATCGAAGAGGGGTCTGGGCAACTTTTCCCGATTTCGTGTGAGTTGGTAGAGAATTACCCAGGTACAAGTAATTATAATCCAATTAAATTTACCTATTAATTTAAAACACATATTTAGTCTGTTCAAAAAGAATTGAAGATCAAAAATTAATCTTTCAACAAATATTAATTTTAAATTTATTATAAAATAATATCGTTATTAATAAAACCAGAAATTTAAAAAGGCTACCCCAAAACCCATTTCAAAATATTCAAACGTCCCTTCAATGAAACTACTTGAGAACAAGTTTGTCAAATTTATTATACCGTAAAACGGGGTGACTTTGATAGCCGGGGTGACTTTGATAGGTTTGCGATTTTTCCGCAAAATGAAAAATACAATTATAATACGTACGGAATTGTTTAGAATCATACTGGCCGTGGTAGAGAAGTGTTCAAAGTATCTCAAAAAGAACTTTTTATAAAATTTTGAAAAGTTTAGAAAGTTAGTTAACTATAATTAAGACAATGTCGATAAATAGCATCATTTTAATATTCTCAAAGTGTCATGATTTTCTCAATGAACCTGATTTTGAATCAAAAAATGGAATGCATTTTCGGATTCTTTGGACAATTTTCTACTAGGAGAAAGTAAAATAAATTTGTAAATAATTGATATTATGTGTTTTGGAAACATGATTCAAAAAAATCTCCCAATTTATAGGCATTTTCAGTAGAACAAACTTCATATAAAATGTGAAAACTATCGATTCTTGCTTCGATTTCAGTATAAAATGCCATATGAATCGATAATTTTATAATCAAAACTAGTTTTAACAAATTTCAGGCAAAATTCCGACCTTTTAACAATTTTACCTAAAATTCATATGTATTTTGTTTAAAAGCTTATAAACTTAGTTAACTAAATATAAACATTTAGTCGGCCTGGGTTCGATCCCAGAAGGTCCCGGTGGCAAATTTTGAGACGAGATTTGTCTGATCACGCCTTCCGTCGGATGGGGAAGTAAATGTTGGCCCCGGTCTAACCTAGAGGTTAGGTCGATAGCTCAGTCCAGGTGTAGGAGTCGTCTCCCTGGGTCCTGCCTCGGTGGAGTCGCTGGTAGGCAGTTGGACTCACAATCCAAAGGTCGTCAGTTCGAATCCCGGGGTGGATGGAAGCTTAGGTGTAAAAAGAGGTTTGCAATTGCCTCAACAATCAAGCCTTCGGACATCAAGTTTCGAGTAGGAATCCCGTAATCGGGAACGCCAAGGCAATGCTGTAGAGCGAATAATTTAATTTTTGATTTGATTTTGATTTTTTTATCTTAAAAACTGTATCAGCTACTTTAGTGATGGTACATTTAACGTACAAATAAAGTTTGATCATCTAAAATATGATTTTAACAAGAAAAACTATTACTATCAAAGACACCCCGGAATTTAAACTAAGATTTTTTAACGTAACTATTTTTTTAAACACTATTGAAAACACTTTTTTTCCATAAAAGTGCATGGACTTTGTGTGGCCTACCCCAGTACACGTTTTAAAAATAATAAGCTTCAGAAAAACCTTACCTGTTGGAAAATATTCCAAAAACAAATTGACATCCTATCAAAGTCACCCCGGTTTACGGTAACTAATAATAAAATGCTTGATTTCATCCTCGCACATTTCATATAAGCGTGTATTCACATCAACTTGCAGTCACTTTTCAACACGAAAGAGACAAGAAAACTTGAAGGAAAGTACGGACACGGTTTTGCTGCAACTTCAGCTTCTCTCATTGCAGAAGTAAAGTTAAGTAAAGTTACTTTTGATGCAGAAAAGTACGCTCTGTTGCCGATTTAGTGCAGAATTGCAAAATTCTGCAGTACGGGAATAGACCTAGTTTCACGAAAGTTTTATTATGAATAGAAAATCAAACTAATACAAAAATAAAGTATCATGCACAGAAAAAAATATTTTTGTAAATTTACATTATTTATCATGTACCAAAAGGTATCATGATAAATGATGTATATTTCCTAGGGCGTCCAATTTTCCCGGGTTTTGAATTTCCCGGGAAACGGGAAAAATATTTTTGGAATCCCGGGAATTCCCGGGATCCCGGGAAATTTTTGAATCAGTAATATAATCTATGTTTCATTATATTTGTTATGTTTTCAAGCTTAAAATCATTGAATAAGCTTAATAATATCAAATGGTTATAATCCTCACTTCAATCTAAACAAAGACGACAGTTTTAAAATAGCCTAAAAGAATTTTTTTTTGTCTTTGTGGTGTTTAGAATTTTATATCAACTACTATTTTTAATTCCAGTATGATTAATCATTTTTTTATTTGCGAATCAAATTACATAATTCTTGAGTTTTTTTTTTTTGAAAAGGTCCAATAAGCTTTTGTTTTCCATATGTTTATAGGACCTATTCAAAAAAAACTTTGGAATTCTTTCATATTTTTTTTCTTTTATATATATTTTATATGACATGGCTAAAACAGCTAGAAAACAAACAACGACAATAAATAAAATGATACCAGTCAATGTAAAATTTTAGATAAATTTTGAATTCATTGTTTTATATAAAACATATTTTACAAATTATCTTCAAGTTACTACCGCCAACCGAGGGAAAATCAGAATTACAGTCTAAATAGGTACAGGAGATTTTAGAGCAATACATTTGGAAGTACAAATTGTTTTGTTCTGTTACTGTTTCAACCGAAGTAGTCCAAAACGTCATGCAAATATTTTTTGCTTTAATAGCTGTATTTATTCGTTACATTTGTACGTATTTGCCCTAGATGCCGGTGTTTGATTATAAATAATTTGATATGAGATTTATTTTTTTTAATTTAAAATCGAAAATATACGTAAATATATCCAGTTTTTCAAAAAAATAAAATAATAGAGAAAAAATGTAAAGCACTAGGCATTTTGCGGACCTGGTAATTCAAATTATAATATTTTTTCCTTAAATGCCAATTTAATGCTGAGATTTGCTGAATACAAATTTTAATTCATTTTATTGTTCTACTATTTTCACAACCAAATCTGAATTTCCAGACCAAAATATGATTTTTTTTTCAATTTCGGGAATTCCCGGGACAAATTATAGAAAATCCCGGGATTCGGGAATTCCCGGTTTAGGAAAAATCCCGGGATTTTTGTCCCGGGAATTCCCGGGATGGACGCACTAATATTTCCATTAGGTCCATTGGAAATTTACATTAGATTCATTGGAAATTTACATTAGTTTTGAAAATTTACATTAGTTTTGGAATTTACATTAGTTCAAATCAACTAATTCTGATTGGCCAATGGGAATGAGAAGCTCGACTTGGATTGCAGTAGGAAAAGGGTGTGGCCTATGTTCTATTTTAATATGATTGAAACGGGCAGCAAAAGGAAATTCGGATTTTAAAAAGTTGTTTCACAGGTAGGGGACGCTTTCTTGTCGACGGCCAAGTGGTACAACGCTGGACTGGAATCGAACGGACGACGGGTAGGATGTTCAGTGTTACTGCTGCTACCCGCTGCCGACTGAGCCATCTTCGCATTTTATAAACGAGCGGCTAAAGCATCAACTTATTCAGGTCGAGGCTCAGGCAGTGGGCCAGCTAATTATGAGAGCGATAGAAAGAGAACCAAATATAACTGAACTAAGTGACACAAAGAAACAACATTTTTTGATGAGTTTTTCTACAAAATTTTAGCTTTAAGAGGTTATATTTCAGCAATCAACAATAAGATAAACAAAGCTATACAAAGATTTTTTTTTTTGAAAAATTCTCAGCTTTTCTACATAATTTTTGCAGGGGTGCTTTTCCTTCATGAAGTTTTTTTTTGCAGGGTGCTTTAAATAAAACTACAAAAATTACTGCATACTTCTTTTTACATAAAATATGAGAAATGTTTGTAAAAAAACACATCCAAAGTTGACCCCTGAAAAAAAAAAACAATTTTCAAAAACATTGGCAATGTCACATAAAGCAAGACAAACTTCAAAACCCTTAATTTTCTAAAATTTTAATAGTTCTTTTTTCCAATTCATTTTAAATACCAAAAATTGATTGGAAAATTGATTTTTGGCGATTTTTTAAATCGAAGCCCGTTTAAAGGCAAGGTTGGGTTGCAGTGGGTTAACTATTGAAGAATGCAATTTACCACATGACTTACGACGATCCCAAATTGTCTTGAATGAACGGAAAATTTGAAACATGAAATGTTGGACTAAAAACATATGTTAAATATGTATTCATAGTACCCAAAATCAACAGAACTTCATGTCCGTCGTATCATGCTTAAATTTCCATTCAATGTTGATCTAAAATTCGTTTAATGTTAAAATTCGCAACCCATATAAACTTGTACTAAAAATAAAACTATCGATATAATGCTAGGTGAAACCAACACCCTAAATGGAAAAGCTATTTTTTGATGGACACTTTTTCCGACAGCCGTTTCCTAATTCCACCAGCTGTCCGATCCGGAAACAGACAATATCTTCCCTCAGCGGGTAGACCACCCATCCAACAGCCAACTATCCACACGCACTTCCGCTTCTGTTCCACCCAACTGGCCGCATCGACAGTTGCCGGTCGTCATCCTTCAACGGGCCTTCGTCATAATTACGCAATTTACTTTCATCGCTCGGTTGCACATAATTAAAATTGACGCCCCGTGCTCACTAAATTGATTTGTGAATTATTGGAATTTTCGGCCCGCGCCCACTTTCCGTCCATTTGGGTCTGTCAAACCCCAAGCCCTGTCAAAATCCGAACTAGGCATTCCAATAGAGAGACAGAGAGAGAGAGAGAGAGACAGAAAAAAATGCAATTTTGCCACCCCGTTGCGTAATGTTTCAATTTCATTATTTTTGTTTCGCTGAAAAATTATTTACTTTTTTTAATGCGACAGTTTTAATCAAGCGAATAACGTGCCAATCATAATAACAATCAGCGTCACTTAGTGCACAGCCAGCGGCAGCAGCTTTTGACCGATTGTTTGCGATTTGATGAGAGACAGGGAGTTCTGAAGGGTGGAAGATGAGGTCATTGGTCCACGTGGGGGTCTCTCCAATATCCGCGCTGGGGACACTGCACAGTGGTTCGAAAGCAAAGTATAAAGATGCGAAAAATGATTAGCGACATACATAAATGAATACATACATGAGCAGTTCTCTCAGATTTACGTCATTCGATTTTTTTTTGTATTATTTAATCCAGCTGAAACTTTTTTGGTGCCTTCGGTATGCCCAAAGAAACCATTTTATATCATTAGTTTGTCCATATAATTTTCCATCCAAATGTGGCCGGATGGATACGGACTATACTGGAAAAATATGATACACGGTAAAAGAAATATTGATTTTTTAATTAACTTTTTGTCACTAAAACTGGATTGCAAAAAACTGTATTTTTATTTTAATTACTTTAAGAGGACATCAAATGCCAACTTTTCAGAACTTCCCAGGTTGTGCAAAAATCTTTGTCCGAGTTATACATTTTTGAATCAATGCTGATTTTTTCAAAAAATCGAAATATTGGTCGCAAAAATTTTTCAACTTGATTTTTCGATGTAAAATAAAATTTGCAATCAAAAAGTACTGAGCGAAATTTTGATAAAGTGCATCGTTTTCAAGTTAAATCCATTTTTAGGTGAGCTGTTTTTTATTTTGTTTTGTTTAGGTGTTTGAAAATAGTCGCAGTTTTTCATTTAAAAAAATTAGTGCACATGTTTGCCCACCATTGAAAAAAAATATTTTTGAGGAGCTGAGAAATTTTCATACATCACTTTTGTATGGACAGCGGCCAAATTTGTATGAAAAATTATATGGACAAACTAATGATGTAAAATGGCTTCTTTGGGCATACCGAAGTCTACCAACTGTACGGATTTTTTCCTTATCGTACGGATTTTCGACCCTTTCCGCGGATTTTAAACAGGCCGGAATTTTTGTACGGAATTTATGCAATGTCCGGATTTGTACGGAATTTATATACATTTTAATAAAAATCATTGCTTTTTTAATTGTGTCAAAGCTTTTGCTAATTAGACATTTTTATTTAACTGTCAGTTTGATTTTAAGGAGATTACTTGAATAATTTTCCGGGTTTTCCTCAGTTCAAACTTGATTGTCAATAATTGTTCTTTTCAAATTCCTTACAAAACTAGTTGTAATGTACGACAAGACTATTGACGGACGTGACAGGTCGGCAGTTAGTTTTCATCTTTTTTTCTCTAGTATTTTTTATTTCCTTTAAATTTGGAATACATCATAGGTTTCTTGTGTATAGATCTCCGATTAGTTAGATTTTCTTATTTAATTAACTAATAATTTAATTTATTCCGGGCCTTCTTACTTTGAATCACAATTTCAGATTTTCTTTATTCAGTGTTAAACTTAGATTACCGTAACTGCTCAAATCATCCAAGTTCTTACTACTCACATCAACACTAATTTTCTTTCACCTCCCCCCTCCCGATCCCCTATATCTTCCGGTGGTGTTCATTTGGTATGCAATACTAGTTCGGCCACTACCCTTTTTTCCACAAGAAACCGGACTTGGACTGACTTGAGGCCGCGTCCCCCACCTTGCTCCGTAAAACGAAAACGAAAACGAAAACGAATAAAAGATCAAAAGGCTTTCTAAACAACCTGGAAGCATGTTGACAGCTCCCATACAAACTGAGCGTACTCCTTTTTGTGGGCCCAGTGGGTCTAAGATGGCGGCCTTCAATGCCATTTTTTTTTTGAAAATGGCGAATAGTTTAAATAAATGTTGTTTTTGCTTTGTTTCGGTTTAAAACGACAAAATAAGCATTCTGGAGTCATTTTGAAATAAAACTTGTTCAGAAATACGCCACGTTCAAATATTAGTCTAGAACAGTTGAAGTGAGCGTGCCGCGAAAGCCGTCACGAAAAAAAGTTTCGCATGCAGTTTTCGAGTTACGTATTTAATGGGTGGTCTCCGACTAGGCCCACTGGCCATCTGTCGGTGAATACGCGCAACTCACGAAAACTGTCATCTTAGGGTCCGGCTGTTTCTAAAGCTTGTGAAAACCTTGTGTTGTGCTTGTATTTATAGGACCTTTACATTAAAAGCTCTAGAAATGTTTTCGTGAAAACACTGACAATGATATTATTCGTAGAAGCAAACTTGATATTTCGTAAACTTTTAAACGTTTTACAAAAATATTGCTTAATCCCAAATTCTAAATAATTCCTTGACATTTTTTGTTATTCCATGGTGCTATGTCGGAAAAGTATACGGATTATTGCTCAGCAAGAGTTGGTAGCCTTAGGCATACCGAAGGCACCAAAAAAGTTTCAAAAAATACAAAAATTAAAATTGAAGAAAAAAGACCGATTTCGTAGATAATTGCTCACATACGTACATGCAGACGATGTTTCTCTTTAAAATTTTGAAATCATTTTTACGAAAACTTTTTTTTATATTTTTAGGGACTGAAAATCGCTTTTTCTTAAATCAAGTGAACCTTTTGATTTTTTTTTTTCATTTTGGATACTTTCCTGAATTTTCTTTCGAAACATAATTGATAATATTTCTTACAAAAAAAAAACAAACATTTATTAAAACTAATTTTTAATTACAGTATAGACTCGATTATCGTAAGACCTTGGCATTTGGCACTTTGTATAATTGAAACTTCGGTTAATCAAATCACGATTTTTATTCGATGTCTTATTTATGTCTACAATCGTTAAGTTTAAGTATGACCCTCAATTACTTTTAAGTCATTTAGAATGTTTAAATCTAGGATCCACAAAACTCGAATTTGATGTTTAAAGAAAGAAAATAAAAAAATACGAAAAAAATGTTTGATTCGTGATTTGATTATCCGAAGTCCCTTACTAACTTTCAGATAATCAATCTTCGGTTAATCGAGGCTTCGAATAATCGAGTTTACAAAAATATCAAAGAATTTATAGAAATAAAAAAAAACTCAGGGATTTTACGTTTGGTTCCAATTTTGTTTAAAGTTTAATGTAGTTGTAGTATTTATTCAATTCAAACAGACGGAATTTGGTTTAAAGTTGTCGATATGTCTCGGGTTACTGCGCGCCAGTTTTAAACAAAGCCGATCGATAGACTCGAAAATGCTTTGAATTGCTCATCTGCACATTTGAAAATGTGTGTATAATGTAACTGTTGCAGCCACCCTAACTCCTCTTTAGTACTGTGTAAACAAGTACCCCTCGCCAAAGCAGTGTACACAGAAAAAAAAATGTAAATTTACACGACATTGAATTTATGTTTCTATCGTAAACATGCTCAATGTAAATTTGAAATTCATTGTAAACAGTTGTTTTGCACTTAAAGGGCCTTCATGTAAAATTAGATTCAACGTAATGCATATTTGTTATGTAATTGGTTTTGATTTTGTTGTCAACATGGAGATTTGAATTCGTAAAAAGCATGTAAATAATTATTCAATCTAAAAATTGCTTCACGTAAATATTAAAGACGTAAATTTCATTTGAATTGTTGTTTGTTCTTGTTCCTGACAGTTCAACATTGTTGTCGATTTCGGGTGGTGTTGTCGAAAAGGCCGGCGTGTTTTTCAGAAAGATGTGAACTTTTAGTTTGAATTCTAGTTATTTATGATCACTTACTATGTTTAAGTGCAATCAACGAGAGATTTATTACAGATAGCAACAAAAATTCTGCCAGTCGAATAAAACTGACAAGAAAACGAGAAATACCAAAATGTAAACAAAATGTCAGTGTTTTGAAAAAATCTTCCAATCCGGTGAGATTCACCGGCTTATTTTGCCGGAAACGTTCCAACCGGAATAATCTTTACAGGAAACTATTCGGTGAGGAGAATTCTGAGTCCTCCAGCTGCTTATTAGCAAGTAAGTTAATTACTCATTTCGATAAAAGATTTGCGTCACGATTGTTGATTTTGCCCATGATGTTTGGCCTGTTAGCAACGGAATGTTGCTGGTAATTCCTCGCCCATATCTTCTTGTTTTTAAGGTAAGGTTTAAGCGGTATACGCACTTCGGAAGGAACCGGTCAAGAAAAAAATCAAATGGACAGCAGCGGCAGCGCAAGCAAGTCAGAGAGGGTGAAGAAAGGCCCCAAGAAATCGCTCCCTCTCCTTTGTTCTGCTGTTCGTAAAGCTGTTTCTTGACCCCTTTCCTTCCGATCAGCGTACTAGCCTTTAAGGAGGAATTTCCGATTCTGTCAGGTAAATCACTTCCCCGTAAATAATTATTCCACAATGCTATCTCATGCCAAACGAACACACCCCCGGGATCATCTGGAGAATCTATTTCAGCCCGTGTTTACCGATAAGTAGACTTCGTTGGCCAGCTAGTCCTGCTACAAAAGTGAATCAGCTCTTCAGTTGCCTTTTGATGGTGCAGCGTCCGGATCAAGTTCTTCCAGTAAGGGCCAGGAGGAGCATCAACAGCGGCACACCAAATTTGACCGAACATTTTCCACCAATAGGTGATTTTGCAAGAGCTATTCCAGGCTTATAGTGATAATGTAACGAAAAAGTAAGTTATTTAAATTTTAAACGTTCACTTTTGTACACTCCACACTCCACCTTTCGCGAGGAACTTCGGGAACTTCTCGATTGAACGTTTCAGCATTGCGTTGCAAACATTGCATCTCGCTTTGTAAGATATCTTATCCCATAAGTGTGAGCGAGACGTACTGTTTGCGCACGCTTCTTATATGCGCCTCTTTAGAATGTTCAAATCGCAGGGCCAGAAGTCAAACTTGACAAGTGGCAAGGGTGTAAACTGACCAAGGTACATGCGCTGTTTGTCGGAGTTGAGTGTGCACAAATCTGCAGAAAAATGCACCTCGATTCGCAAAGTTAATGATCGTTAATATTTTTGAATTTATAAATTGAATCGTAATTTTCCTAACATTCTGAAATAATTTATATCGTAGTTTTTATGAAAATTATATGGATTTCTAAAAATCCTTTTTCGTCAGATTTTACAGTTAGTCTGAACTGGACTTTTTGATTGTTTACTAAATCTTAAAACTTATTTTAATGGAGCTCATATTTATCTTTGGTATGTTAATAAAAAGAAGATAATTTTGCAAACTTTTGATACAAGTCTTTTTTAATGCTGTCTATTTATTGTTTGATTATTGTTAGTTTAAATGTTATTTAGGAGATGTTGGATGCACCATGAAACTGTATGCTTTTCCCAAGGCTATCCTATTTTTTTATTACATTCCTGTTAACATAGTTACCTACATAGTCAATTTGGTCCTAAAATTCAATTTAGTTTGTTGAATTTATTACTGACAACAATGAAGTTTATTTTTCTGAGCACAATAAACTTTGAACTACCACAAATTGTTTAAAATAGATTTTTTCTTGCTTGACAGCTCGTTCTATGAGGTCACACAAGGCAAAAGATGATTAATCGAATCAAAATAGTCTTTAACTGTTTTTACATTTTTTGTATAACTAGGACTGCTTGAAAAATAGAGTTATTTTATTTTAGAATAATTTGCTACTAAAATTATAAATCGTTGCTAATAGGTTTTTCAGAAATTATTCCTCCAATTTCAATAACGTTTGGTCAGCCAGAATCAAATGTTACGTACTCAATTCGTAACCCAAATGTCGTGGGTTCAAATCCCGAGGAGGGTTGTTTATAAGTTTGAGGCCGAGCCATACTCATCACTTAACGGTGCACATCAACCAGAGCTTTTGCACCCAGATTTTTGTTACAGACATTTTAGTATCTTTAAAACTACGGGAACTATCGATATGATTTTTCATTCATCCCCTAAAGTACTGTCTACAAAGTAATTTACAACAAAGTTTGACTAATTTTACAATCGCGTTGTTCCGGGATTGGGTCCGTAAGTTTGACAATTTTGGAATAAGAAGACAACAACTTCCTTCGTTGCTGTGCACCCTTAAATGGAATATCTCTATTTTGCTGTCATTACAGTTTTCCACTTTAGTCAAATTTGAACATTTCATAACTCATTTCCAAAAATATGTTAGATTTGTCAACAACATATGTAATAAGTGCTATATTAACAAAAATAAAAATGTTCACTAAAGCTTAATTTGAAAATTTTTAAATCACTTTACAGGTGGTCCAAAGGGCCATTTTACATGATCATTTAAAATGGGTCCGCGGGCCACATTTGGCCCGTTGGCCATACTATTGTCACACCTGCTTTAAAAGGGTGACGACGGGTGAACTAGGGAAACATATATTTACTATTGACTTTGAGTGTAGGGAAACAAAATCTGAAAATCTCAGCAAATCTGCAGATATCTGCATGCCTGGCATCTCTGACTCCGACAAGATATCCGACATTCAGTTTAGCAGCAACCATGGCTTTCTACCTATGATATACAGCCTTGAGCAGCAACGTCATTGATGCGAAACGTCAAAGTTTTGGTTGTAAACAAATCTCGCTATCGCAATCGTCCAATTTTCTCATCATCTAGCCGGCAACTTCGCGACTTGTCCACAATAGTAGGCGATTCAGAGGCAGCACCACCTTCTACGGTCGCTGTTGCAGGTTTCGGATCAACCTAAGCTGAATTCCTAAAACTCAGCGTTCAGCAAGACGGAGATTATTACGGTAAGTACTCGCAATCAATTCCAGTCCCTTTCCTTTGTTAACTCCATGTCTCATTTCCAGTTTACGGTCGACTCCTCGTTCAATGAAGATCTGTGATCAGTTTGGTACAAATTAATTTGAGGATCATTCGATTTGTAATCATAACCAGCAAGAAGCGAGGTTGATTTCGACGCAATACAATGATAATTTCTTGCATCTACAACACCATCACCGCAACGATAAGAGGCCACCACGCATCAGACTTCCTCCAGGGCAAAACTTCGCCAAAACGTTAATTTGTGTCCCAAGAAAATAGTCTGTATGAACCTCTGCCAGCAATTTGCCCTCGAAGATTTCCGACCGGCTGACGTGCGCCAGAAAGCTGAGTTTGTATGTGCCAATATGAACCAGAAATTGGAACATTATAGCCTGCAAGCGTAAGTACAAAATGTTCATGAGTCTAAAAGTGTATAAATAAGTTCGAAACAAACATCTTTTTAGAATGCAGTTTCTTTTCAACTGTAAGCTGGCTGAGTGCATGTCCATCTGACGGCAAGAAATGCAGTACAACGGTGGAACTAACGAGGGCAACAACAGATCTGATCTGATTCTGATCGAGCCTCGAATCAACGCCAACCACATCCCAAACCGTTTGCACAGCCTGGAACGATCGAGACTGCACAACTAAAGAACATAACACGGATCACGAAACTGCCAGAGTTTACGGATGGTGAGTAAAAATGATCTGGGAGTTTCAAACCTCAAAAGATTATTAAAATAATAGTTTGTTTCTTTTTTTTAGATTAATTTTCGTGGATTTAACCTGACAATTTGACGTATACGCAGGAAATATGCAGCGGGTTTAAGATCTCATTTGAAAAGGAAATCTTCGAGGCCACTTATCCACCAACAAAAGTATCAGAAACGTGTTTGGTAAGTTCATTCCGTATTGCCAAAATCACCACCACACTGCAGATAGTTTCAGTACCGTCATCTGGGGTGAATCGGGACTACAGTCTGAATAGGGACAGCAGTGTTAAGAGCACTTAAAGGTTTTAAATTTGGAAATGGATGTACACATTTTGTTAGTCTGAGTCTGTTCTATCCGAAACCAACCAAAAAAATCAAAATATTTTATAAATACCCCAGTTGACGGTACTATTTTTTAATTTTAAAGTATTTTCAATTTTTATATTTTGCAAACTTCTTTCAGAATGTATGTTAATATTGCTCCGCTGAATCTATTCTCCGACATAATTTCCAAACGCATATTTTTCCAAATATATCTTTGGTCAACTTTAAGCTGTCAAAGTATAAAATATTCAAATTTGGCAAAATTGTAAACAAAAACCTATTGCTCTGTAGCCAGATTTTTATAGAGCGTTTGAAAATTACATCGGATTCGAGATTCAGCGGAGCTAAAAAATTTTTTTGCTTTGGTAAATTTACATTAGTTTCATCGGAAATTTACAAGATATCGAACATTTTTTCTGTGGCATGTTTACATTGGATGGCATTGAAATTTACAATGAAATTAATTTAAATTCGCATCATTAATGACGTGCACTTTTGGTACATCATAAATGATGTAAATTTACCGAATTTTTTTTTCTGTGTAGTTAATTACTACCCAGTCAAATCAATCCGAATTTTGAAACAGAATCTAATTAGAATCGAATACAAATTCCGTTTCAAACGCAACAACCGGTTCGAACACGGAACCAGTTGTTGCGTTTGAAACGGAATTTGTATACGATTCTAATTAGATTCCGTTTCAGAATTCGGATTGAGTTAACTGGGTAATGTCACCACACTGATACACAAACACAACGTAGGGTAGATTTGGCATTTGTTTATGTACGATTTAACGATCTGTGATTGAAGAAGCGATTAGTTCTAAGAACAAATGTTACATTTTAAGTTAGGTGCAATAAAACGGTCTCTTTCTACTTAAGCCTCCGAGCAGGCAAGTCGCCTCTCGGAGCACTCGAATCCGGCGTTTTATTTATACCGCCCTGAACTCTGGTCCACTGGTCGTCCGCTTCGTCTGCTGCAGGAAGAACCGGTAAACTGGTGGTTCTGGCCCCCGCAGTGTGTAAAGTTTGAAGGTGTAATTTTGGAGGGTTGAATATTACCTCTTTTATGATGTAATTTTACCTCACTTTAGACTGAAAAAGTTACATTACACCAGGATAGTAGTAAAATCACACATTTTCAGAAGTTAAATTATGCATTTTTTTCATAAAAGATGTAATATTACCATGATTTTTTTTTACTGTGCACAAAATCAATTCGAAAATTCATTCATTAGATGTTTGAACCTTTACACCTACGAGACCGGTCAGCTGCAGCTCAAAACTGAGCAACATGGAACAATAAACAAGATACAAGGAATAGAAAAATCTGTTTTTCTTTAATTTCGGTAACAAGACATAGTAAAACAAACTGAAAATAATTTCACTGTAGGGTATTATGGTGATAAAGTTGTAGACTTGATTTTGTTAACAAATTGTCAGAGAAGCAATGCAACGCAATCCACTTTAACGACCTCCGGGTCTTTTGTGGGCTCTGTTGCAAGTTTCTGCTCATTTATAGGCGTCCGAAGGTTATGTGTGGTGAGTCACTCAAAACCTCTTTTACGCAAATGGACTGACGTTTTACTTCCCCATCCGATAGAAGCCCAGGAGGATAAGGAGGGATCGGCAGCCGAAGCCACTAACCACCGCGCCACGAGGCCCTCCTTGTCAGAGAAGTAAAATTCATAATTTTAAACTAAATTTTTTGGTGATTATCAGGGATGGAATAATCGCAAAACAATCAATTTCGCTTGCGAACATTCTTCACCCTCTAAAGAGAGCGGCGAATCACGCAAAAGAAAATCGTTTCCGAAATTCTCCAAGAAAATCAATCTGCTGATGATTTTTTTGTGAATTTCCTTATAAGCTCCACCTAAAATCACTTATTTCACTTTGTTTACACACATTGCCCATCTACAAAATGTGATAGGTCATTTTTCGACGTGTGACGTTACAAGTGTAGTAGTGAAAAAGATGTTCTGCCGAATAATCAAGATGATGATTTTTTGGATTCCTTTTACCGATCTTTCGTGCGCGAGAGAGGAGAGCCATGCTCTCTTCCGATTTTTTCTTTTGATGAAAATCCAAAGATTTTCTTTTGATGATGATTATTGCATCATTGGTGATTATGAAAATTGTCACTTTAAGGGCTATTCGAATGAAATTTAAAAAAAAAATATGCCGAGATAGTTGCAACTTCCAACACTGTGAACCATTTCATGTCACTACTTTCCCTCTCTAGCAACTCCAGCGCGGGGACTCAATTGAAAGTGGGCCACGTGGCGAATGGGCAAGTGAGCTGAACGAACGAACGAACCCTGCCGGCATCCAATTGTATAATGAATGAATTTTCAATTCGGAAAATAATGCAATAATGATATAATTTCGAGCCCATACGTGTATTGCACATAATCAGAGTACTTTTTTTCCTTCTCTCATTTCGCTCTCCGTTCATTATTCCATTTCATGGTTTATCGCAGTGTGGGTGTGCAATTTTCTGGGTGGCGCGAAAAAAGGAAATCCGTCATTTGGGGTGAATCGGGACAGCTATTCTTATGATGTTTTTCACAATATTTTGATATTTTTAATTGATTTTAGTTAGATTAGATTCAGAGCAACAAAATTAGTGCACATGTCCCAAAATCACCCCAGTTGACGGTATCACCAATATTGCCGATCTGGCACCAAAATAGGATGCGCTGGCGGGTTGGGGAGAAGGAGTCGCGATCCCGATTGGAGAAAATTGATTTCAGTAAGTTTCAATTAGACGAGCACCGGGGTGAAATATTGGGCCACTCGCATAAAAAAATAGTAATTGCCAGTGGCAATTAAATTCGCGCCGCAGCAAATGAATGGCCATGATCTATTCATGGCGTGTGCTGTGCTGTAAGAGGATCAGGCCAGATCCTGGGAGGTGGAGGGTGTTATCATTTGATTGAAACGGTGGGTCGAGAGGTGTGGGTTGGGGAAGCCAATTGATATTTTGATGTGAGTGGTTTTGTGGAAATATTTTAAATTGAAGTTATTGGATTGTGAATTGGCAATTTGGCATGAAAAGTATGTGCAGACCGTCGAATCTACAATTTCTAGTCATCCATTTCAATACTTGGTGCTTTTTTAATTTAACCTTTCGTCATTTCCAATTTTCCGATTTTTTTTTTTATTTATATAGGTAAGCCAATGTTAACGAGAAATGTGATTAAAAAGGAGAATGGGCAAATATGTATGGGAGCTGGTCCAAGGATGTACATGGGTCATTCTCTACCAACTCACACGAAATCGGGAAAAGTTGCCCTGACCCCTCTTCGATTTGCGAGAAACTTTGTCCTAAGGGGTAACTTTTGTCCCTGATCACGAATCCGAGGTCCGTTTTTTGATATCTCATGACGGAGGGGTGGTACGACCCCTTCCATTTTTGAACATGCGAAAAAGAGGTGTTTTTCAATAATTTGCAGCCTGAAACGGTGATGAGATAGAAATTTTGTGTCAAAGGGACTTTTATGTAAAATTAGACGCCCGATTTGATGGCGTACTCAGAATTCTAAAAAAGTTTTAAAAATTCTCCCATTTTCCGTTAATCGACTGTAAAAATTTTTGGAACATGTCATTTTATGGGAAATTTAATGTTCTTTTCGAATCTACATTGACCCAGAAAGGTAATTTTTTCCTTTCGAACAAAAATTTTCATTTTAAAATTTCGTGTTTTTTCCAACTTTCTGGGTCAATGTAGATTCGAAAAGTACATTAAATTTTCCATAAAATGACATGTTCCAAAAAATTTTACAGTCGATTAACGGAAAATGGGAGAATTTTTGATACTTTTTTAGTGTTTTTTTCAATGAAAAATACGTTTTTTCGGAATTCTGAGTACGCCGTCGAATCGGGCGTCTAATTTTACATGAAAGTCCCTTTGACACCAAATTTCTATCTCATCACCGTTTCAGGCTACAATTTATTGAAAAACACCTCTTTTTCGCATGCTAAAAATGGAAGGGGTCGTACCGCTCCTCCGTCACGAGATATCAAAAAACGGACCTCGGATTCGTGATCAGGGACAAAAGTTACCTATTAGGACAAGGTTTCACGCAAATCAAAGAGGGGTCGGGGCAACTGCTGTGTGAGTTGGTGGAGAATTACCCAGTTGAAGGAAAAAAGTCTTGTAGGAAATTTATTTTCTTACAACTTTGTCGAAGGGTGCTAAACGATCCGAGTTGATCCTTATGAGTCATTAGCAATGCGATGAAAAGAAATCGGCTTATGTACTTTAAAGTATATAAGGGGCATATAAAAAGCACATCAACATGAAAAAATAAATTTAAAAAAAAATCACCAAAATTCAGGTTCAATTCGGATCGTTTTGCACCCTTCGACAAAGTTGAAGGAAATTAAATTTCTTACAAGAATTTTCCACTTGGACAACTTTGGGCGAGACCTGCGCCACCTAATGCCAAAATCCTGAAGCGATGATTTTCCCCACACATTTTCGCGGTTTTCCCCATAAAAAACTTCAACGATAAAAAGCGACCCCTTAACCTTAACCGATTTGGCTCAAAATTGGCACAGTTACTTATTATTGCCTAAAGAATCTCTTCAGATTTTCCAAAAAATACAATTTTTCTTGTCACCCTAATGGTCAGCAACCAAAGGCTGTGTCAAAAAAAAACAAAATATCAAATTATTCGCTCTACACTGTAGAGTCTGCAGCATTGCCTTGGCGTTCTCGATCGCGGGATTCCTACTCGAAACTAGGTGTCCGAAGGCTTGATTGTTGAGGCTATTGCAAACCTCTTTTTACACCTTAGCTTCCATCGACCCCGGGATTCAAACTGACGACCTTTGGATTGTGAGTCCAACTGCCTACTAGCGACTCCACCGAGGCAGGACCCAGGGAGACGACTCCTACACCTGGTTTGAGCTAACGACCTAACCCTTTAGGTTAGATCGGGCCAACATTTACTTCCCCATCCGACGGAAGGCGTGGTCAGACAAATCTCGTCTCGAAAAATGCCACCGGGACCGTCTGGGATCGAACCCAGGCCGGCTGGGTGAGGCATCAACCATGCTCGTTTTAGCTGCAAATGAAAATTAAAATTGAAAAACTAAATTAAAAATTGCTTTGACCATTTTTTTTATCATATAAAAATGATTTTGCAATTCAAATTTGAAGGACAAAAGTGATTTTTAAAATCATAAAAAATCCTTGTATTATTTTTTCGATGTATTCCACATGCATACTTAAAAGTTTGCCGAAGACACGAAATCGATCAAAAAATTCCCTCAAAAGATATTCATTTTTGAATTCATGCTTCAGTGGTGTAAACTTACGTCTTTCGGCGCACATTGGCAGTTTTGTGACGTGCTTGTCATAAAAGGAAACTATAATTATGTAGGTTTGAGCGCAGTTCTAAAATTGTTTGTCATTTTTCCAACATCTGTCGCCTCGCATTAACCGGCTCCTGGGTTAACGTCATGGCCCGAAAATAAACATCAAAGAACCTGATGATCCAAATAATGATCCGTTGACCGACCGTCCGACCATCCGTCGTGGTGGTTAACGCATTTTGGAAAAGGCTCTTCAAATTTCCACAAATAGCCAACAGCTCCAACAGCAGCCATGTGTCAGAGAGTGATAAGCAGTGAAGAAGAAGAAGCGTCCAACGGCAGCTGATCCCCAACCCTTGGAATAACCCTTTCGGCCACGACCTTTCCACTTGTTCTTCCGGTTCTTTCCAACCGACCGACCGGCGGCCATAACAATCGATGGCCTCGTCGTCGACCGGTTTGTTCGTGAGTTTCTGCTCGGAGCAATTTTCCTATAATATTTAATGGATCATTGGCTCAGAAAAGATTTAATAAATAAAAATTTCAAAATTTTCCAAATGTTGTTACGTGATTGAAATTTCAAGTTCGTGCCGTCTTGCTGTTGGCCTCAAGTTCAACCGTTCATTGTCGTTTAACCAGCGAAGCAGGAAAACCCCGTTTCGTTTTTCCGCTCCCGGAGCACGGACGGAAAACTTCTGAGGGACGACCTGGGCTTCGAACAAGACGATGTGCAATCCTCGTTGAAGACGATGACGACGACGAGACGTGCTGCTTCGTTGTGCTTTCCTGTGACACGATGGTGTTCAGTGTTGACCGGGGGAGAGTCTCTTTGCCCAAATGATCCATTGTTGCGCTGAACGAACCGTTGTTGGACCGTTTAGGCCAGACCGGGAATCGAAGGATGGGGGCTCAGGTGCATTTGGGCGGGTTAAGTCGTCAGGAAGGAACAGTGATAGCAGCGGCCTTGAATTGACGGAAAATAATCACGATTTATGGAATGTTCAATGTCAAGATAAGCAGTGAGAGATGCGACTGAGTTTTTTTGACAAAGGACTTTGTCTTAAAGCTCTATCTGCGGTGTCAATGCAAAATTTTTCGAAAATGTAGCGTTACCGTCGCATGCCCTCGGCGTGACATTCTGTTTCTGTTGCGTGGATGCCGTGCCAACTATTTAAGCTAAAAGTTAGCCTCTGGAGGATTTAGTGTCCATCAGACTTTCATCAAAGAAGGACCTTACGTTGGGAATTTTAATGCTCACACACACACGCACACGTTGAAAGAAACAGGTGGTGCATAAACTTGAAGGAGTTCCAAGAAGATATTGACGGTTGCCAGAACGGTTACCGGAATACCGAAATGATTTTGAACAAATTGGTAGGATATCGGCCACACCCGGAGTGGCCAGTGCCCTGAGGGAAGGTTCTACTTGGGACATTTATCGAACCATACGACTTGGGGCAATATGGGTATCAAAATTCATGGTTTTTGATACTGGTGATGAAAATGGCCACTTTTACAGGATTGGCCACACCCGGAGTGGCCATGGCCCTGAGGGAAGGATCTACCGGGGGGACATTTATCGAACCATACGACTTGGGGCAATATGGGTATCAAAATTCATGGTTTTTGATACTGGTGATAAAAATGGCCATTTTGACAGGATTGGCCACACCCGGAGTTGCCATGGCCCTGAGGGAAGGTTCTACCGGGGGGACATTTATCGAACCATACGACTTGGGACAATATGGGTATCAAAATTCATGGTTTTTGATACTGGTAATGAAAATTGCCATTTTGACAGGATTGGCCACACCCGGAGTGGCCATGGCCCTGAGGGAAGGATCTACCGGGGGGACATTTATCGAACCATACGACTTGGGGCAATATGGGTATCAAAATTCATGGTTTTTGATACTGGTGATGAAAATGGCCACTTTGACAGGATTGGCCACACCCGGAGTGGCCATGGCCCTGAGGGAAGGTTCTACCGGGGGGACATTTATCGAACCATACGACTTGGGGCAATATGGGTATCAAAATTCATGGTTTTTGATACTGGTAATGAAAATTGCCATTTTGACAGGATTGGCCACACCCGGAGTGGCCATGGCCCTGAGGGAAGGTTCTACCGGGGGACATTCATCCAACTATACGACTTTGGGCAATATGGGTATCAAAATTCATGGTTTTTGATACTGGTGATGAAAATGGCCATTTTGACAGGATTGGCCACACCCGGAGTGGCCATGGCCCTGAGGGAAGGTTCTACCGGGGGGACATTTATCGAACCATACGACTTGGGACAATATGGGTATCAAAATTCATGGTTTTTGATACTGGTAATGAAAATTGCCATTTTGACAGGATTGGCCACACCCGGAGTGGCCATGGCCCTGAGGGAAGGATCTACCGGGGGGACATTTATCGAACCATACGACTTGGGGCAATATGGGTATCAAAATTCATGGTTTTTGATACTGGTGATGAAAATGGCCACTTTGACAGGATTGGCCACACCAGGAGTGGCCATGGCCCTGAGGGAAGGTTCTACCGGGGGGACATTTATCGAACCATATGACTTAAGGCAATATTGGTATCAAAATTCATGGTTTTTGATACTGGTGATGAAAATGGCCATTTTGACAGGATTGGCCACACCCGGAGTGGCCATGGCCCTGAGGGAAGGATCTACCGGGGGGACATTTATCGAACCATACGACTTGGGACAATATGGGTATCAAAATTCATGGTTTTTGATACTGGTGATGAAAATGGCCATTTTGACAGGATTGGCCACACCCGGAGTGGCCATGGCCCTGAGGGAAGGATCTACCGGGGGGACATTTATCGAACCATACGACTTGGGGCAATATGGGTATCAAAATTCATGGTAGAATGGCCATTTTGACAGGATTGGCCACACTCGGAATGGCCATGGCCCTGAGGGAAGGTTCTACCGGGGGGACCTTTATCGACCCATACGACTTGGGGCAATATGGGTATCAAAATTCATGGTTTTGGTACCGTCCCAAGTCGTACGGTTCGATAAATGTCCCTGGTAGAACCTTCTCCAGGGCCATGGCCACTTCGGTTGAGGCCAATGCTGCCAAAATGTCCATTTTCATTACCAGTATCAAAAACCATGAATTTTGATACCCATATTGCCCCAATTTATATGGTTCGATAAATATCCCCCCGGTAAAACCTTCCCTCAGGGCAATTGAATAAATTGATTACTCCTTTATTTGACCACTTAGCCAAATGGTGTCTTCGGAAGAGTTGTTGTACTTGATAAGGGCTATCTTTTAAAGTTATTGACATACAGGGTGACGACCTTCCAGGGTGTCAACCAAAAACTAACTCTGTTGGATGACGTTGTAGGGCTTTGGTGTATTGCGCAAAGTTGTAGAGGAGAAAATTTCATTCATCATCACTTTTTTGTGATAACTTAAAATGTTAGCATTTTTGCGGCCTACTATTTTCTGAAGAGTTGTTTTTGACATAAAATTACACATCTTTGCCCAAGACAGCAAAATGTTGTGAGCCTGTATTGAGGAGTTATAACCATTTGTATGTGATTTTGAGCATATTTTCAAGTTGCAATGTTTTAGAAATGGCGAATTTTGGCGCAAAACCGAACAATGCACATGAAAGTACACACTTTCAACTACATTTTCTGAAAATATCTCCGTGTCTATCGGTGTCGATTTTGAGATATGTATCTCAATTTGAATTTGACGGTTTTTAATCAATTTATTTATAATTTTTAAGCGGAATCTTATTGAAACGTGGTTATAATCGGTAAATTGAAAGGGTAAATTGATCGATTTTAATATTGCTTATTGCGAGATAAAATCACGTTTCTCCTTCGCTGTGAGTGATAGGAGATTATTGCCGCCTTATAAAAATCAGCAAGTTGAACTGAAATTCTGGTTGATTTGGCTGTCAACTTGGTTTGTTTTGAATATTTTCCAAAAAGTCAGCTCAAAACTCAAGGCAACCTATGACAACAGCCAAAAATTTGTTCTGCGGTTGTCTTGCGGCTGTCATGCGACCATTATCTTGCGATCGTATCACCGCGCGTGAACTCTATTTTTTGACGCCCGCAGTAAAACATTGTTCATGCTTAAAATTATGATACACATTTTCAAATTATGAATAAATACATGTTTTTCCCAAAAATAATGTAAGTGAAAATTTTAAATAATTGTTCGTAATTAAAATTAAGTATTTCCTTTCGTATGTGGTCACTCTGGAAAGGTTGTCGTATTTTTTCATAGACAATGAAATTTCCATAAAAATCGATCAATTTACCCTTCAATTTACCGATTTTCACTTTGTATTCACATTGATTAAAAATCGGCAAATTCAAATTGAGATATCTAAAAATATATACACGAAGATATTTTCAGGAAATTGTAGTTGAAAGTGTGTACTTTCAGGTGCATTGTTCGGATTTGCGCCAAAATGCGCCATTTTGAAAACATTACAACTTGAAAATAGGCTCAAAATCACTTAAAAATGGTTATAACTCCTCAATAAAAGCTCAAAACATTTTGCTGTTTTCGGCAAAGATATGTAATTTTATGTCATAAACAACTCTTCAGAACATAGTAGGCCGCTAAAACGCTAACATTTTAAGTTATCACAAAAAAGTGATTTTTGAACCATTTTTGCAAAACTGGCGTATATCTCGAGTAGATTAAGAGCTACAAATTTGACACCTTCGACCAACCTTCATGAATTTTTCTCCTCTACAACTTTGCCCAAGACACTAAAGCCCTACAACGTCATCCAACAAAGTTAATTATGGTTGACACCCTGGAAGGTCGTCATCCTGTATGTCAATAACTTCAAAAGATAGCCCTTATCAAGTACAACAACTCTTCCGAAGACACCATTTGACTAGGACGTCAAATAAAAGAGTTATCAATTTGTTCCACTTAATTTTGCCATTCCGAACACTGTGCAATGGCCACTCCGGGTGTGGCCAATCCTGTCGAAATGGCCATTTTCATCACCAGTATCAAAAACCATGAATTTTGATACCCATATTGCCCCAAGTCGTATGGTTCGATAAATGTCCCCCCGGTAGAACCTTCCCTCAGGGCCATGGCCACTCCGGGTGTGGCCAATCCTGTCAAAATGGCCATTTTCATCACCAGTATCAAAAACCATGAATTTTGATACCCATATTGTCCCAAGTCGTATGGTTCGATAAATGTCCCCCCGGTAGAACCTTCCCTCAGGACCATGGCCACTCCGGGTGTGGCCAATATCCTACCAGTTTGGTCCCAACCCCATTGCCTTGAATCATTCTGGTTTCCGAGTGACCGTTCTAACAATGTTCTTTAGAACAGAATTCCTCCCAAGTTGGTGCACAACCTGTGTCTTTCAATGTGTGCATGTGTGTGTGTGTGTGTGAGCAATAAAATTACCACCGTCGATCCGTCTCTGACAGATTTTCAGTCAAAACTAAACTGTTCAGAGGCTATCTGTTAGCTTAAATAGTCCGCATGAAATGTGGCAACAATGGTGCAACATTCTCGCGTGACAGTTCCAAGAAAGCAGGAGACGAGGCAAAATTTGCACCATGTTGCCACATTTCATGCGGACTATTTAAGCTAACAGATAGCCTCTGAACAATTTAGTTTTGACTGAAAATCCGTCAGAGACGGATCGACGGTGGTAATTTTATTGCTCACACACACACATACACACATTGAAAGACACAGGTTGTGCACCAACTTGGGAGGAATTCTGTTCTAAAGAACATTGTTAGAACGGTCACTCGGAAACCAGAATGATTCAAGGCAATGGGGTTGGGACCAAACTGGTAGGATATTGGCCACACCCGGAGTGGCCATGGCCCTGAGGGAAGGTTCTACCGGGGGGACATTTATCGAACCATACGACTTGGGGCAATATGGGTATCAAAATTCATGGTTTTTGATACTGGTGATTAAAATGGCCATTTCGACAGGATTGGCCACACCCGGAGTGGCCATGGCCCTGAGGGAAGGATCTACCGGGGGGACATTTATCGAACCATACGACTTGGGGCAATATGGGTATCAAAATTCATGGTTTTTGATACTGGTGATGAAAATGGCCACTTTGACAGGATTGGCCACACCCGGAGTGGCCATGGCCCTGAGGGAAGGTTCTACCGGGGGGACATTTATCGAACCATATGACTTGGGGCAATATGGGTATCAAAATTCATGGTTTTTGATACTGGTGATGAAAATGGCCATTTTGACAGGATTGGCCACACCCGGAGTGGCCATGGCCTGAGGGAAGGATCTACCGGGGGGACATTTATCGAACCATACGACTTGGGACAATATGGGTATCAAAATTCATGGTTTTTGATACTGGTGATGAAAATGGCCATTTTGACAGGATTGGCCACACCCGGAGTGGCCATGGCCCTGAGGGAAGGTTCTACCGGGGGGACATTTATTGAACCATACGACTTAAGGCAATATGGGTATCAAAATTCATGGTTTTTGATACTGGTGATGAAAATGGCCATTTTGACAGGATTGGCCACACCCGGAGTGGCCATGGCCCTGAGGGAAGGTTCTACCGGGGGGACATTTATCGAACCATACGATTTGGGTCAATATGGGTGTCAAAATTCATGGTTTTTGATACTGGTGATGAAAATGGTCATTTTGATAGGATTGGCCACACCCGGAGTGGCCATGGCCCTGAGGGAAGGATCTACCGGGGGGACATTTATCGAACCATACGACTTGGGGCAATATGGGTATCAAAATTCATGGTTTTTGATACTGGTGATTAAAATGGCCATTTCGACAGGATTGGCCACACCCGGAGTGGCCATGGCCCTGAGGGAAGGATCTACCGGGGGGACATTTATCGAACCATACGACTTGGGGCAATATGGGTATCAAAATTCATGGTTTTTGATACTGGTGATGAAAATGGCCACTTTGACAGGATTGGCCACACCCGGAGTGGCCATGGCCCTGAGGGAAGGTTCTACCGGGGGGACATTTATCGAACCATATGACTTGGGGCAATATGGGTATCAAAATTCATGGTTTTTGATACTGGTGATGAAAATGGCCATTTTGACAGGATTGGCCACACCCGGAGTGGCCATGGCCTGAGGGAAGGATCTACCGGGGGGACATTTATCGAACCATACGACTTGGGACAATATGGGTATCAAAATTCATGGTTTTTGATACTGGTGATGAAAATGGCCATTTTGACAGGATTGGCCACACCCGGAGTGGCCATGGCCCTGAGGGAAGGTTCTACCGGGGGGACATTTATTGAACCATACGACTTAAGGCAATATGGGTATCAAAATTCATGGTTTTTGATACTGGTGATGAAAATGGCCATTTTGACAGGATTGGCCACACCCGGAGTGGCCATGGCCCTGAGGGAAGGTTCTACCGGGGGGACATTTATCGAACCATACGATTTGGGTCAATATGGGTGTCAAAATTCATGGTTTTTGATACTGGTGATGAAAATGGTCATTTTGATAGGATTGGCCACACCCGGAGTGGCCATGGCCCTGAGGGAAGGATCTACCGGGGGGACATTTATCGAACCATATGACTTGGGGCAATATGGGTATCAAAATTCATGGTTTTTGATACTGGTGATGAAAATGGCCACTTTGACAGGATTGGCCACACCCGGAGTGGCCATGGCCCTGAGGGAAGGTTCTACCGGGGGGACATTTATCGAACCATATGACTTGGGGCAATATGGGTATCAAAATTCATGGTTTTTGATACTGGTGATGAAAATGGTCATTTTGACAGGATTGGCCACACCCGGAGTGGCCATGGCCTGAGGGAAGGATCTACCGGGGGGACATTTATCGAACCATACGACTTGGGACAATATGGGTATCAAAATTCATGGTTTTTGATACTGGTGATGAAAATGGCCATTTTGACAGGATTGGCCACACCCGGAGTGGCCATGGCCCTGAGGGAAGGTTCTACCGGGGGGACATTTATTGAACCATACGACTTAAGGCAATATGGGTATCAAAATTCATGGTTTTTGATACTGGTGATGAAAATGGTCATTTTGATAGGATTGGCCACACCCGGAGTGGCCATGGCCCTGAGGGAAGGATCTACCGGGGGGACATTTATCGAACCATACGACTTGGGGCAATATGGGTATCAAAATTCATGGTTTTTGATACTGGTGATTAAAATGGCCATTTCGACAGGATTGGCCACACCCGGAGTGGCCATGGCCCTGAGGGAAGGATCTACCGGGGGGACATTTATCGAACCATACGACTTGGGGCAATATGGGTATCAAAATTCATGGTTTTTGATACTGGTGATGAAAATGGCCACTTTGACAGGATTGGCCACACCCGGAGTGGCCATGGCCCTGAGGGAAGGTTCTACCGGGGGGACATTTATCGAACCATATGACTTGGGGCAATATGGGTATCAAAATTCATGGTTTTTGATACTGGTGATGAAAATGGCCATTTTGACAGGATTGGCCACACCCGGAGTGGCCATGGCCTGAGGGAAGGATCTACCGGGGGGACATTTATCGAACCATACGACTTGGGACAATATGGGTATCAAAATTCATGGTTTTTGATACTGGTGATGAAAATGGCCATTTTGACAGGATTGGCCACACCCGGAGTGGCCATGGCCCTGAGGGAAGGTTCTACCGGGGGGACATTTATTGAACCATACGACTTAAGGCAATATGGGTATCAAAATTCATGGTTTTTGATACTGGTGATGAAAATGGCCATTTTGACAGGATTGGCCACACCCGGAGTGGCCATGGCCCTGAGGGAAGGTTCTACCGGGGGGACATTTATCGAACCATACGATTTGGGTCAATATGGGTGTCAAAATTCATGGTTTTTGATACTGGTGATGAAAATGGTCATTTTGATAGGATTGGCCACACCCGGAGTGGCCATGGCCCTGAGGGAAGGATCTACCGGGGGGACATTTATCGAACCATATGACTTGGGGCAATATGGGTATCAAAATTCATGGTTTTTGATACTGGTGATGAAAATGGCCACTTTGACAGGATTGGCCACACCCGGAGTGGCCATGGCCCTGAGGGAAGGTTCTACCGGGGGGACATTTATCGAACCATATGACTTGGGGCAATATGGGTATCAAAATTCATGGTTTTTGATACTGGTGATGAAAATGGTCATTTTGACAGGATTGGCCACACCCGGAGTGGCCATGGCCTGAGGGAAGGATCTACCGGGGGGACATTTATCGAACCATACGACTTGGGACAATATGGGTATCAAAATTCATGGTTTTTGATACTGGTGATGAAAATGGCCATTTTGACAGGATTGGCCACACCCGGAGTGGCCATGGCCCTGAGGGAAGGTTCTACCGGGGGGACATTTATTGAACCATACGACTTAAGGCAATATGGGTATCAAAATTCATGGTTTTTGATACTGGTGATGAAAATGGCCACTTTGACAGGATTGGCCACACCCGGAGTGGCCATGGCCCTGAGGGAAGGTTCTACCGGGGGGACATTTATCGAACCATATGACTTGGGGCAATATGGGTATCAAAATTCATGGTTTTTGATACTGGTGATTAAAATGGCCATTTCGACAGGATTGGCCACACCCGGAGTGGCCATGGCCCTGAGGGAAGGTTCTACCGGGGGGACATTTATCGAACCATACGATTTGGGTCAATATGGGTGTCAAAATTCATGGTTTTTGATACTGGTGATGAAAATGGTCATTTTGATAGGATTGGCCACACCCGGAGTGGCCATGGCCCTGAGGGAAGGATCTACCGGGGGGACATTTATCGAACCATATGACTTGGGGCAATATGGGTATCAAAATTCATGGTTTTTGATACTGGTGATTAAAATGGCCATTTCGACAGGATTGGCCACACCCGGAGTGGCCATGGCCCTGAGGGAAGGTTCTACCGGGGGGACATTTATCGAACCATACGATTTGGGTCAATATGGGTGTCAAAATTCATGGTTTTTGATACTGGTGATGAAAATGGCCATTTTGACAGGATTGGCCACACCCGGAGTGGCCATGGCCCTGAGGGAAGGTTCTACCGGGGGGACATTTATCGAACCATACGATTTGGGTCAATATGGGTGTCAAAATTCATGGTTTTTGATACTGGTGATGAAAATGGTCATTTTGATAGGATTGGCCACACCCGGAGTGGCCATGGCCCTGAGGGAAGGATCTACCGGGGGGACATTTATCGAACCATATGACTTGGGGCAATATGGGTATCAAAATTCATGGTTTTTGATACTGGTGATTAAAATGGCCATTTCGACAGGATTGGCCACACCCGGAGTGGCCATGGCCCTGAGGGAAGGTTCTACCGGGGGGACATTTATCGAACCATACGATTTGGGTCAATATGGGTGTCAAAATTCATGGTTTTTGATACTGGTGATGAAAATGGCCATTTTGATAGGATTGGCCACACCCGGAGTGGCCATGGCCCTGAGGGAAGGATCTACCGGGGGGACATTTATCGAACCATATGACTTGGGGCAATATGGGTATCAAAATTCATGGTTTTTGATACTGGTGATTAAAATGGCCATTTCGACAGGATTGGCCACACCCGGAGTGGCCATGGCCCTGAGGGAAGGTTCTACCGGGGGGACATTTATCGAACCATACGATTTGGGTCAATATGGGTGTCAAAATTCATGGTTTTTGATACTGGTGATGAAAATGGCCATTTTGACAGGATTGGCCACACCCGGAGTGGCCATGGCCCTGAGGGAAGGTTCTACCGGGGGGACATTTATCGAACCATACGATTTGGGTCAATATGGGTGTCAAAATTCATGGTTTTTGATACTGGTGATGAAAATGGTCATTTTGATAGGATTGGCCACACCCGGAGTGGCCATGGCCCTGAGGGAAGGATCTACCGGGGGGACATTTATCGAACCATATGACTTGGGGCAATATGGGTATCAAAATTCATGGTTTTTGATACTGGTGATTAAAATGGCCATTTCGACAGGATTGGCCACACCCGGAGTGGCCATGGCCCTGAGGGAAGGATCTACCGGGGGGACATTTATCGAACCATACGACTTGGGGCAATATGGGTATCAAAATTCATGGTTTTTGATACTGGTGATGAAAATGGCCACTTTGACAGGATTGGCCACACTCGGAGTGGCCATGGCCCTGAGGGAAGGTTCTACCGGGGGGACATTTATCGAACCATACGATTTGGGTCAATATGGGTGTCAAAATTCATGGTTTTTGATACTGGTGATTAAAATGGCCATTTCGACAGGATTGGCCACACCCGGAGTGGCCATGGCCCTGAGGGAAGGATCTACCGGGGGGACATTTATCGAACCATACGACTTGGGGCAATATGGGTATCAAAATTCATGGTTTTTGATACTGGTGATGAAAATGGCCACTTTGACAGGATTGGCCACACCCGGAGTGGCCATGGCCCTGAGGGAAGGTTCTACCGGGGGGACATTTATCGAACCATACGACTTGGGGCAATATGGGTATCAAAATTCATGGTTTTTGATACTGGTGATGAAAATGGCCATTTTGACAGGATTGGCCACACCCGGAGTGGCCATGGCCCTGAGGGAAGGTTCTACCGGGGGGACATTTATCGAACCATACGACTTGGGCAATATGGGTATCAAAATTCATGGTTTTTGATACTGGTGATGAAAATGGCCATTTTGACAGGATTGGCCACACCCGGAGTGGCCATGGCCCTGAGGGAAGGTTCTACCGGGGGGACATTTATCGAACCATACGACTTGGGGCAATATGGGTATCAAAATTCATGGTTTTTGATACTGGTGATGAAAATGGCCATTTTGACAGGATTGGCCATGGCCATGGCCCTGAGGGAAGGTTCTACCGGGGGGACATTTATCGAACCATACGACTTGGGGCAATATGGGTATCAAAATTCATGGTTTTTGATACTGGTGATGAAAATGGCCATTTTGACAGGATTGGCCACACCCGGAGTGGCCATGGCCCTGAGGGAAGGTTCTACCGGGGGGACATTTATCGAACCATACGACTTGGGGCAATATGGGTATCAAAATTCATGGTTTTTGATACTGGTGATGAAAATGGCCATTTTGACAGGATTGGCCACACCCGGAGTGGCCATGGCCCTGAGGGAAGGTTCTACCGGGGGGACATTTATCGAACCATACGACTTGGGGCAATATGGGTATCAAAATTCATGGTTTTTGATACTGGTGATGAAAATGGCCATTTTGACAGGATTGGCCCGGAGTGGCCATGGCCCTGAGGGAAGGTTCTACCGGGGGGACATTTATCGAACCATACGACTTGGGGCAATATGGGTATCAAAATTCATGGTTTTTGATACTGGTGATGAAAATGGCCATTTTGACCCGGAGTGGCCATGGCCCTGAGGGAAGGTTCTACCGGGGGGACATTTATCGAACCATACGAATTGGGGCAATATGGGTATCAAAATTCATGGTTTTTGATACTGGTGATTGAAAATGGCCATTTTGACAGGATTGGCCACACCCGGAGTGGCCATGGCCCTGAGGAAG